>NC_081845.1:43513895-43813895 GCF_963259705.1 Myotis daubentonii | reverse complement strand
AAAGAGCTGGAATGCGCCTCTAACCTTGTCAGGCAGTGTCTTGAATCTGCGCAGTCTATGCTTGCCTGCCCATACCACCTTCCAAAGAAACTGCCTACTGACTGGCACAAACTGCTCAGAGGACTGATGTAGTGTGGACCACTCTCCTGTCCATACCTGGCTAGATTTGGATGAAGTCCTGACCCATTGACAGTTACCTATCCTTCTAGGCTAGCCTTGGCATCATAACTTGAGGCATGTATAAGCAGAAACTGAAGGCACTATAGCAGGAATAGCTGAATCAGGAAAGTCATTGCTGAACATATATGAGGGAGCAGAACTCACAGAAAAGAAGAGAGTTAGGGAGGAAGAGCAGGTATGCCATGTGAGTGAGAGAGACCAAAGAGCCCCTGTCCCCCCCCCCACCCCGAGAAACACAGCAGAGGGGAAAAGGTTACTCCATCTGCTGAGGGTTTTTATTCCCAGAGCCTGTGTCTATAGAATTGCCTCCTTTGCAACACACACACACACACACACACACACACACACACACACACACTCATATACACAAGGGTATTTTTGGTTAGAGATAACTAGATTTTTTTCTTCTTTGCAACCCATCCCAAAAGGTAATTAAATATATTCACAAATCCTAATTTCTTGCTGCTGGGATATTAGGTGGAATTAAGAGAATTATGTGGGTCAGAGCATTTCCACCACTATATTTGGAAGAAAATAGTTTACATATCTTCTCCTAACTGTCCTCTGCCCCTCTATCTACCTACCCTTGTCTGTGTTAGGTGGCCTCCCAGAGCTGCCCATCAAACTCTAGGTATCACTGTTATGCCAATCAAAACAGCTCTGAAATCCTTTCTTACTACGAGTCTGTGTATATTCTTCAGTAGACGGTAGGCTCCTAAGGGTCAAGTTGTGAATTATTTGTTTCTCTCTTGGTGCTAAACCTAGTGCCACAAAAATGTCTTGCCCTGAGTACATTCTTGATGCATGCTTGCTGAAAAACCTGTACCTCTGTAGAAATGATACTTGTTATTAAACATACTGATTTAAATATTCACTCTCCCCACCCTCAAAATCAACCATATTTATATATAACCACTCAAAAGTGAATGGATAGTATGTGATAGGGCTATTGTATAACTGAGTGATCACTTAACAGGATAGGAAAGAAGAATACATCAGTGAGTTGCAATCAAATTTAATTCCCACATCATTTCTGACCATCTTTTTGTATTTGTAGTTGAAACAGTACTAAGAAAAATTTCAATATTAAATACTGAAAGTATGCTGTCCAGACTCCTATCATTTATTAATAGTTCTGCGGTTTCCTTCCACACTAAGGCTTGATATTTGGATTTGGATTGTACCGTTTCTGATGTAGTAACCACTTTCACTTTTATGTTAGTACATCAGAACCCAAGTCCAGTGAGTCTTCAAAGGAAATGAGCTTTTCCCACAGTGATTGGACTGTGCAGAGGTGTGCTGTGCTGTAAGCAAGAGCCAGCTTCCAGCCACGCTGTTGTTGTAATTACAGCTTCCTAGGGAGGTGTGTGGAATATAGCCCCTTACGACGAGCAGCATGCATGTGATGGCTCTCTTGATTTTCAGAAAACAGCTGGCTCTGTAGTTCTTGACTCTTCGGTTAAATGTAAAGGTTGAACTATTTTGCATTATGATACATGTGGATAATTTAGAGTAACTTCTATATCCAGAGGGATTTGGACTTCAAGGTTAGTCAAGAGAATGGTACATCCGAAATTGAACACTTTCATCCAAAATTTTATGTAATTGTCTTTCTATTGAGTATATCCTTTCCTTACAAAAGGCATTTATAAAATATATTTATTTAATTCAGAATTATAATATTTAGTTGTCTTTTAAATATTTTTTTCAGTAAGTGTTACTTTTCAATTACATTTTTCTAATTGAAAAGAAAACATTAATAAATACTTGGTCATTTTGACTTAGTTATTTCATCCAACTAGTTTTGTTGAGGTAAATAAATAAAACATTGGAAATTAGTTGATAATTTTTTTGAGTATCTTTCAGATGGGATAATGAATATCTGATTTTGCAGGAGGACACTACGTATTTTAAGGAGCAAAAACAAATTAATTAGTAATGAAGAAGGAAGGCAATACTATAAATGGGGTTTTTAAACACTAAAGTTTTCAGTAATTTGTTGTAATCTCTCTATATAAAACCCTAATATGCAAATAGACCAAACTGCAGAACAACTGAATAACCGAACAACCAGTTGCTATGATGTGCGCTGACCACCAGGGGACATGCATGGAACATGGTGGGCGTTGGCAGCAGGTGGCAGAGCGCAGAACATGGCAGCATCTGCAGCAGCGAGGTGGTGGAGCAAGTGAGCAGGGGCACCCGACCAAGGCGGGGCACCAGTCACTGTCATTGGGGTGAGCCTCTGGTGGTTACTGAAAATTCTTTGCTCCTATGCACTGCGGTCCCACTGGGCACTTGCACCTGCTGCCAGCGCCCAGTGCTGGCCCTGATCTCTCGGAACCATCAGTGGGTGTGAGCGGGGCTGGCGCAGTTGCACGTGGGAGCTGCGGCAGCGGGAGCGGGGCTGCTGGCAGACAGGGACCAGAGGCAGCAGCGGGATAGACTGGGCAGGGAGCATGGAGGATGGGCCGAGACCCACCCAACCCTGTGCCCGCTGTAGCCTTGTGGCCCATAGCTCTTTCAAGGTGCATGAATTTGTGCACTGGAACCCTAGTATTTAATGTTATCATTTCATTAGTAGGTGCTTGACATTTTTATATTTAATGATATGCATATTGCAAATGCATCTCCAAATTGCAAATGTCTATATATCTCCATAATTGCTAATTATAGTTATCCAAAGGTATTTTTTTCCTAAAAAAATGTAATAAATCTTTAATCTCCTCCTTCAATTTTCCTTTCACTAGCAGATTTAGCTAATGAAATTGATTTTTTAAAAAGTTGATTTGTTAAGAAATACTGCTATCGCTCTTTGTCATATATCGGTAATATTTGCTTTTCAAAATTAACAGCTCTTCCTTCATATGTGTTTGATTTTAAAAAAATAATTATAGGAGAAACCTGTCAGAGGGAAATGATTGTACTGTAAAAGCCATCAGCGATAACAATCGCCACCATTTATTGAGAGCTGACTCTGTGCCAGGCAGCTTACTAAATGGTTTGCATGCAGCAGGTTGTTTTATCTTCACAACAAACCCCTGAGATTGGTGTTGTTATCTCCATTGTACAAAAGACGCAACAGGTGTGGACAGTTTAAGCATCTTGCCAAGATCACTTAGCTAGTAAATGGTGGACTGAGTATTTAAACTGGTCTGTCTAATGCCAAACCTCAGGCTCTTAACCACCGTACTATATTTCAGGAGCATGCTTCATGGTGATATTTTAAAGACGATAAATGACATGATATATCTGTTGTACTTTAGGGTGGATTAGAGTAAGAAAAATTTAAATATCATTAGAGTTTGAAAAATGTCTATAGAATTTCTACATTTTTTTATTACCTTAAATAAGCATTTCTGTTTTTAAAGTGTTTATTCTCTATATATTTAAACCACATTTTTCTAGAGAAGGTAGTTTTAAATACTTGAAAATTACTTGGTCTCTAAATTATACAGTCTTGCAACCTTAGTTAATTCTACATCCATTTTCTCATGTACTTATTCCTAAGCCCTATAACTCATGGGAGGTGGCGGAATAATCAGCAGTTATTCACAGAAGCCTCTCAATAGAAGAAAGTATTTTCTTATCTACAACAGAAAAATTCCTTTTGCTTTCTAATCTTGGAAGAGGAAAAGTTCCTATTTGCTTTTGCTGCCTGTGTACTTGGTATCTCTCCCTCTTCATCTTTCTCTACATCGCACAATTATTCCTATTGTCTGGTTTCTTAAATATCTCCTTTCAGCTTATAAATTTACTCAAGATTTTTGTATCCTTAAATTTCTTTCCTCAGCATTGTTTCCCGCTCAAGTTACTCTCACATCTTACAATTGCCCTTTAGCAGTGAATTGTAAATAAAATGACCTGCAGTTTTTCTAATTACCGCCCATTTCTTTCTTAATCTTTTATTATCTGGGTTCTACCCTCAGCACTGCAATGAAATCATTCTTACAAAGGTCATCACTTCCATCTAGATAGCCAAGTCTAACTTCCCATTCTTGTGCTCATTCTACTTCACTACATACTCAGAAGCCTGTAACAGTAGTATCCATTAAGCCTTCCATATTCAGTCAGCATTCTGTAGATGCCCATTCTGTGCAAGACCTTAGCTTTAGAAGATGGATAAGGCCTCCACGTATGCCCACCTGGAGTTCCTGTTTAAATGAAGGAAACAGAGGCAATAACAACTAATGTACAGGAAGATGAATACCACAATACAACTTTGTGGAGTGATTTCCCCAAGGAAGTGGCATTTGAAATAATTACTCGGTAGGAATTTTAGGCAGATCACAGATCAAATAGAGTTGGGAGCAGGCACAGTGTGTTTTGGAAATAGCGAGTGTGGTTCAAGTTTATCATGTCTGGGGATAGGATGGAGAGAGGTATAATGGGCAGTTGGAAGCAGTTCAGGACCAGATGTGAAACTTTTTCCCATTGTCTCTGTTCTTCCCCTTCATTCTTGTTTTCCTTGGTCGACTTCCATTTTTTTAGACTACACCTCAGCAATAGCTTTTCCATGATGTGGCATCATTCCTCACCCTGTCCCAGGTGAGGTTATCTACGTCATGTCTTTATCCACTATATTGGGGACATGCAGTTTGCTACCATCTGTAATCCCTGTCCCTGACCACTCTTCTGAAGTACTGATGGGTATTTTCATCTTTTGCTGTACAGCTCATATCAAAGATGATAAAAATCAAAGAATAATCTTAAAACTCTTTGCTCCTTCTGTATTCTTTCTGATTCAATAATCATCACTTTTTTGTTGTTACAAAAAGTAGATATTATATTAGAATTTTCTTTATCCCTCTCAATAACCCTTGATATCTAATCAGTCATTTTTTTTCTGAAATTCTTGCTGTGTCTACACCCTTATTTTAATACTCAGTTAGTTCATACCATTGTTATTTTTACCTAAATTATTATCTAAGTATTTTAATGCTTATTACTCTACCTGAAACTTCTTATTTAATTTTTTTAATACTTTTATACCAGACTTAACAATATAAAGCTATTCTTTCTAAAATGTTCCATACTACTTGATTTTGTAAAAGTAAAGCCTAGCTTTGACATGATGCATTCCAGAGGCTTTTTAAAATCTTGCTACAACTAATCTCTCTGGTCTTAAAATCCCCTGTATGATCACCCCTACTCTATAGTCCATCAGTTCACTGAATATTCTTTGATTTCCCTAGAGATTCACTCAATATTTAATATGCCCACCTCCTTGCCTCACTTTATATTTATAAAATGAACTATTTTTTTTTGTCTCAGCTATGTATCTTCCTGTATAACTCCAATGGAAACCAACTTGTCTTTGGTGTTTCTTAGCATGGTTTGGATCTCTAAAAATGTCCAGGCATTCTGCCTTGCTTCAAAATAGTTAATTTATCTGTTTCTCTAATTACATTGTTAATTTCTTAAATATATACTTCATATATTTTTGTATCTATTTGGGTTATACAATAATACTTTGTAGTTCTATTATTTGAGCTTTGAGTTGAAATGCAACATCCTATTCAAGTTGTAATGTTCTTTGTGTTGACCACAGATATCTCAATTATTTGGAGATTAAAACTGTATGTGATGTATTTATTTGACTGTAAGTATCTCAAGGACAGGGATTTAGCTATAATTACAATCAACTACTCCCACGGATGTTGGACACATAATACTGTTTAAATATTTACTGACCTTAACTGCCTTATAATTTTAATAACAATGAGGGTGAGACAGCTTCTTTGTAAACCATGCATATTTATGATTTCCTTGAATCTTCTTTTCTCTTTTTACCAAATCAGTCTGATTTAGCTGACTCTACTAAAGGCTCTAAAAAATCTTTAGACTTCCTCTTATCATCACAATCATTTCACAGTTTGTACTGTCTACTTTAGAGTCTCCTTCATTAGACTGTTGCTAAAGTCGGTAGTTGTATTCAGCATGTGTGTGTGTGTGTGTGTGTGTGTGTGTACACATGTATAAACAATGAAACATAATGTGGTTTATATATCATTATGAAATACTGATCTTAACCTTTGTTGCTTAAGTTTAGCCATTTAAAAATACCTATAATGCATAGCCTTTTGCTGAATGATCACCCCACCACAGTTTTCATTTTATAGAAGGGGAAGTGACTTATGTGAGCAACAGAGTCCTAGTTCACTACTACCTTTAAAAACATTTACTAAATATTAAGGGTCTCATTCTCATTTAATAACAGAAATACAGGATATGTTTTCAGTGCTAAACTTAAATGTCACTGTTTTTCTTGAATTTAGTAGTTACTTTTTTATTTGAGTACTTGAGGCCTGGTGCGTGAAATTTGTGCATGGGTAGGGCCCCTAGGCCTGGCCAGAGATCAGGGCCGATTGGGGCCTTTCTTCACCAGGCTGCTGGCTGCTGGCCAGGGCCTTCCTTCATTCCACGCCACTCCCTGGTGGTCAGCACACGTCATAGCGAGTGGTTAAACTCCCGGTCAGTCGAACTCCCGAGGGGACAATTTGCTTATTAGCCTTTTATTATATAGGATAAAACTGATTTAATCGAAACTACCCCTACATTTTTAAGTGAAAAAAAAGTATCAAACTCTCTGAATGATATCTACTGATTACCAAATATGCATGTGATCCTTCACATTTCTCATTGTATTTGGAATAACATGGGCCCACATAAATTGTCTAGCTAGTAGGCTGTGAGGGTGACCTTTATATCTTTGAGCCAGAGCATTTAAAAACGTATGAGATTCTTGAGTTCTCTTTTTCAGCTTCCTCATAAGATTGTGGAGCCTGGAAGGATTAATCCCTCTGCCTTCTTAGAGAGCTGCTAGACCTGCAGGAGAATTAGATAAGGCCACAGAGATTTTGCTTAAATCCACAGAGATGTTAAAAGTTTATTATTGCAGCTCAACATAGCTTAACCTGACTAATACATGAGTTTTTGGGATAATCATGGTGCTGTGCAGGAGTTTCCTGAGTACGTTTGAGAGTAAATATAGAGGAACAAGTGCAATTCACAACACAAGTTATTGCCAAAGGGACCACATTATCACTAGGTTCAAAACACCATATGGGGGAACAAAGGAGGGAGCAAGAGATTATGAATCAAGGAGGCCCAGGATAGTCTAAGAAATGGAGTGCGAAGTATGAAATGGGTAAATGCTGCGAGGAAAGTAAAGTTCACAAACCTGAAGCTGCTTCATTGCAGAGTAATGGGTCATTTTATTTGATGTGCTAATAATACCCACTTTTTGGGACAGCATGGCTCACTTCTATCAGATGAGAATCCAAAGACTGGGCTATATTCTGCCGATGTTCTATATTTATTTTACTTGATTAATACATTGTGGATTTTATCTTCAAAATAGATCTGAATAATTTTATATTACATGTTGATAAGTTGGATTTTCTAAGTTAAATGAGTAGTTGATTATGTTTATAGTAAAAAAAAATGTCTGTTATGCTTTTAGGGTCACTAAAAAAACTCCATCTGACTATAGATATTAAGTATTTTTAAGCTTAGCCTGGCTGGCGTGGCTCAGTGGTTGAGCATCGGCCTATGATCCAGGAGGTCATGGTTTGATTCCCAGTCAGGGCATATGCCCGGGTTGCAGGTTCAATCCCCAGTGTGGGGCATGCAGGAGGCAGTCAGTCAATGATTCTCTCTTATCATTGAGGTTTCTATCTCTCTCTCCTTCTCCCTTCCTCTCTGAAATCAATGCAAACATATATTTTTTAAAAAGTATTTTCAAGCTTAAATATGGAAGGTCACATGTTTTTGTTTCCAACACAAGATTAGCATATTTTACTCTTAAAACAAATATTCCAGCCCTAACCGGTTTCGCTCAGTGGATAGAGCATCGGCCTGCCGACTGAAGGGTCCCAGGTTTGATTCTGGTCAAGGGCATGTGCCTTGGTGTCGGGCACATCCCCAGTAGGGGGTGTCCAGGAGGCAGCTGATTGATGTTTCTCTCTCATTGATATTTCTAACTCTCTATCTCCCTCCCTTCCTCTCTGTAAAAAATCAATAAAATATATTTTAAAAAAACATATATTCCAGCCTTGCCATCTTATGACATGATTTGATTATCATTTGGAACCATAGTATAGATAATTAGAAGCTGCATATTTAAAAAAAAATCTTAGGGGCGCCCAGCCAGCATGGCCCAGTGGTTGAGCATTGATCTATGAGCCAGGAGTTCATGGTTAGGGCACATGCCCAGGTTTTGGGCTCAGACCCCAGTGTTGGGTGTGCAGGAGGCAGCCCATCAATGATTCTATCTCATCACTGATGTTTCTATGTCTCTCTCCCTCTCCCTTCCATTTTGAAATCAATATATTTTTAAAAAAATCATAAGGGGAAGCAAACAACCAGATAAACTTTTTAAACCACTGGAACACTGTGGTTATTGAGAAATAATCTAGACTATGTTATTTAACTCTAATATAAATTATTCAGGTATCTCTAATTTCTTTAAATGACTTGGTGCCCCTTGCAGCAGTAATTTTTTTTTCTCCTGCAAGGGGCATCAAGTCATTTTAAGTGGAAAAAAATACACCATGAAATCTCACTGTTTTTAAAATATTATTTTAAGTCATGTTGTTTTCACTAACAGTCCAAAACTTGGCATTTCTGTTTATTGCTTATCATCAGTGTACTAGCAATTTGAAGTTAGGATATTTGTGATAAGAAAAGAGAATGGCTATTTGGGTATTTTTCAGCAATGATTTTTAATAGAAAGCACTACCTTAAGGCTTTATTATTTTATTCTTTTTATAAAAATGGTAAAAATCTTTGCAAGAATATCCATGAAAGTTAATGTTCTGAAGAATGTAGACTTGGGAAAATAAATGTTAAATGATCATGTCTGTACTAGAGGGAATGGGAAATACATGTAGAGTTTTGTTATATTTACCTTATCATTCCTGAGGACCTCAGCTATGGCTAGCCACTGAGATAAGTGATGAAAGAACAGAAATAGCAACCGTGGAACCTGGCAACATGTTGTTCCTATACAATTTCAATGATGTTCGGGTTATTTATTTTTTTTTTTTTGCCAAAGAATGTAAGAAAGGTCTAAGGAGGCTCTGGGTTGGGTATCTGAGATAACTATGGTCATGGAAAGTGCATTTGAGGCATGCAGCATCAATAGTGGTAAGGGGGAGTGAGGAATTGAACTTGACTATTTGCAACTTGTGTGGGGTCATGGTAATGTTTTACAGTACACAGAATTTAGAAAAAATATTTTGAGCAAAGGTGAGAGGGTCAATTTGGGGGTCATGTTGTTTTCATTGTGCCTGTGAGACACCAAGTGGAGATGTCTAGTGGGCAGATGGATATTAACAAGCAGATCATGTTTGAGTTATTTTAGATGAAGAAAAATATTAGAGAGTCATCATTATACAAGGATAGTCATGTCAGTGGTTTAAATTAGTTTCAATTTAGAAAGAGGTAAAGAAACATGTTCTTGAACCAGACTAATTGGATTCAAATCCAAAATTTCTCAGTTACTCACTGTGTAACCTTAGAAAATAATTAACATTTAATATCTAAGTTTCTTATCAGTAAAGTGGATATGGTATTATAATGAAAACATGAAGATTTAAGAGATAACATCTATAGTAAACATAGGAAAGTAGTATAAAATACTCAAACATATTAGCTATATTTCAAAGGAAACAATGCAATGACTTTAGCAGCTTGGTAGTCATTAGTAACCTTAGCAAAGCTGATTTTGGTGAAATGATGGGGAAAATAAATTAGATTGGAATATATCTGGGAGAATTGTCAGAAGAAATTTGGCTATGAAAAAGAAGAGAGATATTAGTCGGTAGTTATAGATGGATGAATGGTGAGGGAGTAATTTTTGAAAGATAAGTTGTTTGTGCACATGCTGTTTTCTTTTATTAATTATTGTAACTGTTCTTGAACTAAGTTCCACTAGCAGGGGTTCACATTACCTTGAGTTAGTGGTTATTACCTCTAGTAGCTTGCAGAAGTACAAAAAGCAGTAGCATAACTTTATGCCTGTTCTTATTCTAATTTCAACTCAGTTTATGGAAAGGGGGACTTTCTAGTGTATTCTCTCATGTTTCTTACAAGATAGCTTTCATAAATATCCACAAACTAAAATGATGCATAATTCCTTAAAAACTTTTAAGGAGGTTATTCTGATTTTGATGTGATTCATAGTGGCTTAATGGTATTCTCCAGGATGACAGCTCTAGCATCAATGGAAAGAACATCGCATAGTTTAAGTATTTAGCAGCTATTTGATTTAGGGCAAGTTTTTTCTCTGAGCCTGTTTTCTCTGTTACATGGGAATTATAATATATATTTTTAGGGGGAGTGAGAGGCTCTGCTCTGATGATTAAGTAGAATAATATATGTAAAAGGTCAAGTTGAATGCCATAATGAATGACATTTTTTTCTTCTTTTTAGGACAATGTTTTTTCTTTTTTGTGTGTGTGTGTGGCATACCATTAATTTCTTTTTCAATTATTTTAATTCAGATATCAGTCTACGATCTGTATACTCTTCTTTCTGTTTCTGTAGTGATGATTTTAAATAAAACTAGTATAAACAAGTACAGATCAATGAAACTTTATAGTCTATCACAATTGTAATGGACTATATCTTCTCTCACAGGAAATTCAACAAGCATATGTTTGATAGGGCAGCTACTGGCACCAGATCTCCATGGCTTGCATAAATTTTCATCCTTGGTCCTTTCTTCTACTCCTAGTAAGACTATATCTCTATACCCATCTGCTTATATGCAATTTATAATGCTTAAACTCTATAGACTAGACAAATACAACTGAGGCATAAATGATAAGATGGTGCAGCAGCAGGCAGGGCAGCTTTTCTTAATTGTACTTTTTGGTTCTATTAAGTATCTCAAAATGCCAATAACAAATCATTGCTGATTTTTAAAAGCTTAAAACACATTTTCTGAAAGAAGAAAGTGTAATTTATATTTGACTGACAAGATACTTTTATTTATAAATGAAGGGAAGTATGTGTTTCCAACAAACATCTATTTAGATTTGTTGAAACATTTTGCTATTCTGTATTGTGACATGAGGAGAATTAGAGTTAGTAATTTAACTTCAGTTGGATGCTTTCCAATGTTGCACTTAGGTATCTGTGTTATTCAAAACATCTTCCCCAACATGATTTGGAATATGTGGGTTCTTGACTTCATGCAGGAAAGACTTCACAACATAAGTCCAGGTGATTTTGTGAGTACATTTATTAAAGCTGGGGTCATTGAAACAAAGGAAGGGCTTAAGACAGAAAAGGCAAGATCATGGCAACAGGAGTGAGCCTAGTTGGAGCTGTCTTGGCCCTTTGGAAATGAGGAAGAGTCTATCTTAGGCGAGGCTGCCTTGGCCCTTTAGAAAGTCACAGAGGCAGAAGAAGTGAGCCAGTTGGACTGCATGGACTCTGGAGACAAGTTACAGAGGCAGAAGGAGGGCCTTTGGAGACAGATTCAGGGGGTTAGCCAGGGACAAGCTGCCACTACCTATTGCTCCCGCTAGTTACATGTCTCCTGTCACTTCAGAGTAAGAAAGCAAAGATAAACACCTGCGAAAACAAGCCAGGGAGGGGGCAGGGGGGGAAGAGGAAATGCCTGTGTGCCCCAGAGAGAGCACATATTGGATCCTTTGTCCTATGAATTCTTTTTTCTATTTTCTAAAGGTGGGACATTTAGGGGAAGTCTCAGGGGAGGATCTCAATAGAATATTCATCAGCTTTCCAGGTGTGTCCTTTAATATGCTGATTCATCAAAATGAGCATATAGAGGAGTCAGGGTCATTCACTGGTCAGTTTCACCTTCAAAGAATGTCACCAAGGAAGGAGTGGGACCAAGTTGGGTCTGCCCCTTCCACTCCCACAATGTCTGGAATGTGTAAACCATTTGCTCCTAAGTGTCCTAGGTTAGGGAAAGTAAGACCCTGTAATTTATTATTTGGCTGTAAATTGTTCCACTGACCATTTAACTATCTGTCTCAGTTTTCCCTTTCTACTTGCTAAGGAAGTTTCCTAGCTTTGTATTATCCTGCCTCAAAGCCAGGCTAGGGAGTAGTTGATCATTGTATTAGGTCCTGATGTCAGCCATGGCATTGTTCTGTCTGCTTTAATGAGGGTGGGGTCCATAGGGACTTCTGATTTCATGGTCCTGGGGATGAAACAAAATTGAAGTTAAGATGTTACCTTAACTCTGTTTCTGTGGTCAACAGACCTAAGCCTTTGTTCTTAAAAGAGTTGGATGCTGACCAGAATATGCTTAGGGCTTAATGATTAAGAAAGGGAATGGACGAACAGAAGGAGATAGGGTAATGTTAAAGAAATGGAATTTCTGCAGGGTTAAAAGCACATAGAAAGCCTAAGTTTTAACAATAAAAAATGCAACTAACAATAGCAAAATTTTTAATATAGGAGATGTAATATTCAATTTTCCATCTTAATTTATTATTTATGAATATTACCTTAAAGTACCATTATTTGCTCAACATATGTATCTTGGATCCCTTCTTGCCTGAAAACAAAACATCTTTATTTTATACATTCAAATTATTAATGCTGAGTCCCTCTATGGGCTAATTGCTACAAATTGTGTCCCCTTAAATTGCCACTAAGCTCTTTTTTTGAGAGGTTTGTAGTGTTCTGCCTCATGCTTGATCCATGCAGGTAATTCAGTTTCTTTCTTATCCTATATAATAAAAGCCTAATATGCAAATCAACCAAATGCTGTAATGGCTAGTCACTATGATGAGCACTGACCACCAGGTGGCAGATGCTCAATGCAAGAGCTGCCCCCAGCCTAGAGGCCCCAGGGCAGCCAAGGTGGGTGCCGGTGGGTCTCCCTGATTGCCCTGCTGGTCACCCCAAAGATCGGCTCTGATCACCAGCCAGGTCTAGGGACCCTACCTGTACATGAATTTTGTGCACTGGGCCTCTAGTTTAGTTATAATAATGCTCAACTAACAATGACCACCAAGGGTAGGCTCTTCTGTTATGCATAGCTCTCCTTTATTGGTGACCTGCTGGAAGTTAGGCCCTGGGGTGAAATGGGTGTGGATCTCTTCTTTGGACATAAGACTTTCTACTTCTTCACAACAAAACTAAAACCTAAAGTCCCAAACTTTAGTAAGAAAAGCTAAATATATGTTAACTGGTATTGGGAATGTCTTTTTAAAAAACATATTTTTTTTATTGATTTCAGAGAAGAAGGGAGAGGGAGAGAGAGATAGAAACATCAATGATGAGAGGGAATCATTGATTGGCTAACTCCTGCACACACCACATTGGGGATTGAACCTCAATCAGGGCATGTTTCCTGATTGGGAATCACATCATGAACTCCCAGTGGGGCTGGGAATGGCTTTTCTTATGAGTCAGATGCCCCAACTTGACTTCAAGCCCTCACTTGTACCTCTTTGTCTAACTTCTAGCTAGTCTCCCTGTGACATGAGTCAGCTTTCTCCTAAATGTATATATTTTTCAAGCATCTACTCATCTTAAAGAATTGACCCAACTATCACTGTAGGGATTAGGTAGTCCCTTTCCCCACCTAAACCCCTTGATATTACTGCCCTAAATTAACTTCTTCCCCCATGGTTACTTTCAGGGAAATTTCCAAACCCACACCTCTGTGGTGTGTAGTTTGGTACAATGGTTCCAATATGATAATTAGTCCAAAAAAGCATGATCCAAACTCTTGATTGTTTGTTCAGTCTTTTTTTTCCCCACCTTCTTTTTAAAAATTATTTTTATTGATTTTAGAGAGGAGGGGAGAGGGAGAAAGAGATAGAAACATCAATTATGATAGAGAATCATTAATCAACTGCCTCCTGCACACCCCTACCAGGGTGGAGCCAGCACCCGGGGCATGTGCCCTGACCAAGAATCAAATAGTGACCTCCTGGTTCATAGGTGCTCAATGACTGAGCCATACTGGCTAGGCTGTTTGTTGAGTATTAATAAATGAATTGGACAATAGCATTCTGATTCATGTTGTACTTTACTCAACACTATTAATTCCATTCACTATGTAAGCAAGGGGGGGGGGGTATCAGGACTGTACTTTTCTTTCACAGTTGTTTTGACTTCTTTCCTAATATCGTTCTGCTATTGCTCCATATTCTTTCC
Organism: Myotis daubentonii; assembly: GCF_963259705.1. Classification (NCBI taxonomy): domain Eukaryota; kingdom Metazoa; phylum Chordata; class Mammalia; order Chiroptera; family Vespertilionidae; genus Myotis; species Myotis daubentonii. The sequence continues at coordinate 43,799,561 of NC_081845.1, read as the reverse complement.
AAAACAAATAATGTTTCAGTCAGGATGCTACCTAAATCTAGATTTTTAAAATTTAGGGGAACTATGTCTAACATAGTTTACAGAGGCTGATCTTTTCTGAAAGATACAACGATTGTATACTGAACAGAATACTTTCTGAAATATCTGCACTTGATTTATTGCACTGCATTCAGGCCTTCCCCCAAAGGTCTATATATAAATATCTGAATCCAAAGTAGGGCAGGCCTTGTAGAGTGATCCCTTCAACAATAAAGGATTAATTGGTTCCCAATATGATTCTGCCAATCTTCATCCTCGGGGGCAGAAATTACTGGTATCTCTTGCACAAACTTTTCTCAACTTTTGTGAAGAAAGTTTTAGTTTCATTCTTTATCAGTCAGCACAAAATATTTCTTTTATAATTCTGTAATCTTCTACTTTGAAGAGTTCCTATATGGGTATATTTCTAAAAATATTATACTATATATATATATATATATATATATATATATATATATATATATACACACACACACACACACACACACACACACACACACACACACACACTCATATATATTCTTTGAAATATTCAATTTACCTGAGTGTCAAATATGACAATGGTGATATAAATTTAGTTACATCACCTTCTTCTATAGTAAGCAAATCATTTAATAAAGATTACCTTGAACACATAAAATATAATGTAAGAAACTTCTAAAAGGAACTTCATGCTAATAAATAAAATTAATATTTATTATTTTACTTTAGGGATTATATTTCCTAACTATGTTCAAAATGAAAATATAAGTGTCCTGTCTCCTTAAAACAAGCCCAAATTTGGAATATGTATATAATCATCCACTATATTTCTGAAATCTTAAATTTCATCTGATGGCAGAATGATTACTTCAAGTTTATTGAAAGAAATACCTTCTGAAGGAATATTACAGCTATTCTGTAATCTTCTACTATTTTTGTAATTACAGCTAATGCTACACATATCTCTGATTTTTTTCAAGTTTTTTTCAAGTACTTAGTGGTTGTTACATAAAAACATCTACCTCTATGCTACTTTCTCCTGCACCAGGTGTACATTTGCCTTATACATTTGAATATATTTTAAAAAATTCCAAGTGTTTAAGAAAGAAAATACAACATAAGATTTTTTTTTGTTATCACATTTTTAATTTAAATAAATTTTTTAAAATGGAACTTTAATAAAAGTCAAACTAAACAATAAACAAGGTAAATAATTTACTAAGATACCATTTTATAATATGCTAGAAGCCTGTTGCATGAAGATTCGCACAATAGGCCTTCCTTCCCCTGGGCTCCCGGCACCGGTTTCCTCCGGCACACGGGACCCAGGCCTTTGTTCCGGCCGCAGTGGAGAAGCCAAGCCTTTTTAGTCCTCAGTCTTCACTCCAGCCAGAGCCTTCAGTCTTCACTCCGTGCCTGCATATGCAAATTAACCACCATCTTTGTTGGGTTAATTTGCATAGTTGCTCTGATTGGCTGGTGGGCATAGCGGAGTAACACCAATTTGCATATTTCTCTTTTATTAGTGCAGATGTATCCAACCTAAAAATGAAAGATTCAATTATCTTTGGCATAACCAAAAGACCTTTTCTTACTTTTCTCTTATGCTCTTATTTGCTATTTCAAAATAAGTCATTCTACTTATCTGTCAATGAGAGTAAATAGCACAAGGAAATATGTTATTTTTTACTTTACATGAGTGAATATATACATATATATATATATATATATATATATATATATATATGTCTGTGTGTGTATATATATATATATATATATATATACACACACAGATATATATGTCTATTATATAAATATTTCTTTGTGAGACTCTTTTAAAAAACACAAACTGTAGCTCTGTGATTTTTAGTGTATTGTCAATATGAAGGGCAGAAATTGCCTTTCCTATTCATATATTTTGTTGTACTTTCTCAGTGAGCATGGCGCCCTGTACATGGTAGTGAGCACTCTAAATAATCCTGGATGATAATACTGATAGGACCTGTTCATTTTTCAACATCCTTATACCTAGATTCTTAATTCACATTCTTTCTATCTAATTTCAAGTTTTTATCATCTCTCTCTCTTGGCATATTTTAATAAACTAAGTTATTTATTTTCAATCTCAAAAAATCTGGTTTCCAGTCCATCCTACAAGATGAATGCCAAATATAAATGCTCATAAATATAGCTCTTTTATGCCACTACCTTTATCAAAAGATTCCAGGGACTCCTTAATGTTTTCTTATGTCAATTTTCAACACTGATATTATCTTTTATTGCTTAGTTGTTTTCTATTTCCCCCATATAACACATATTTTCTTCATCAGCATCACACTCTGGGCAAATGGAAGAAAATTCTTGTTTCATAAACTTACTCTTCAGACTCAATCCAAGTTCAGCTCTAATACTGCTATCTTCAGGGAGTGTCTCTGAATTTTCTCAGTAGAATGCCCTCCAAGCCACTTCAAGCCATTCTCCCTCCGGAACTGTAAATAGATATGTTTTGTGGACTTTCACAATTTAGAAACATAGTAGATGTTTGATCGACTGCCTATTTGGATCTAAAACCTTAACAGTTACAATTCTACTTCTCAGAGAGGTACCCAGGGTGATTTTGTGTAAGAACATCATAGGTTCTTTCCATAATGTAAGCTTAGTGAACATCACCATCCTAAATTCATTATTAACTTATAAATTATATATTTATCTTATTCTATTCTAAAATTTGCTTATACAATCATTTTGTTCTTTATTATTAAAAGCATTCCTTCCCTACTGAATGTAGTTAATTGCTGTTATGAGATAATATCTTACATAAAATGAATAGAAGAAACTAATCTGATCTTGTAAAATAAAACTGCTATTTACAGATACAGAAAACAAAAGCAAATATTTATCTGTGAAGCATAATTTTAATAAGAATATTTGTCTCTTACAGGTATGAATTTTATGTTTCTATTAATTAAATTCGGTGAAAAGATTCTGTGGAAAAGTTTTAGAATATATGTCTTCTATATTTATAAACCATAAAAAGTACTTTTGTGTTTAAATATCATTTTCTTGTCAAATTAATAAAACTACACATAACAGGGTGGAACAAACGTAATTTTACAGTTGTTCATATGGAAAGTAATACAATAAGTAATAATACAATAATAAAATCTGTTTTGTGAACTTACAACTGTAAACCTACTTTTGCCCCACCCTTTATATATTAATCTTTTATTTTTCAGAATTTTTTATATTTCTTAATTTAATTTACTCAGCCCCGCAATGCATTGTTAGGCATTTTGCTGCTTGATATCCTAAAGCGAGTTTGGCAGAAGTGAGGACTAATGCCAAGGTTATTAAATCCTTTGTGGTTCTCTTGGCATTAAATATGCTTACAACTCAGGCACCATTTCTATGAGTAATTATTTAATTGTGCAAATTGTGAAGAAGCTGATTACTGAGAAATGCAGATTTAATAAAATCTTAGATTTTTTTAAATATTAGATTTTTAAAAATTTTAAATGTTTTACTGAAAAATTATAAGCCTGATCTTTCTTTTTTTATGGCATGGTATATGAGTATGAGACTGGGGGTCAGGCATTGCTATTAGTCCTAAGGAACATGAAGGTTATTGTTTCTTGTAGCCTGTTAGCTTTTTGGTTTTTTTTTTGTCATTTACATATCCATCTATTTGTCCACCTATCAGTCCAATCATCCATCCATCCATCCATCCATCCATCCATCCATCCATCCATCCATCCTTTTGTTTGTTTCCTTAACAAACATATCTCTTCAACTCAGACACAGGAAAAAAAAATAGGTCTCAAGAAAATCCAGAACACATTTCTCTGCCTTTCTGCTGTAGACCATATGTAATAAATGTGGAAGTGGAGTTGTTTTGAAGGAAGACTTTCTCATAAGTATGGGAATCCAGAAGTAGGTAATTCCTCTAAAATGAGTATAGCTAGTTACCCTTCTCTATGTGAGGCAAAATAGTGTATCAGATTGTCAATTAAGAGATATAAATGTTATTTAATGTCTTTGGGTTACTTCAATTCTATAGACAGCTGAATTACAACCTCTGTTTATTTCTTAATCATATAAAGCATGATGATATTTCTATGCTGTTTACAGCCCCCATACTTAGTAAAAAACAAACCTAAAAAAGTAGTTTAATTGGTACAATATGTTTCTATGGTACACAGTCCGCTATTATTTGTACTTGTTAGTTTATGTTACTTACCTGCAGGGCTAGGTTTAAACCAAACATGTAAGGTTATCAATTCCTAACATCCTTTTTTCTTGTCACTAGGTCACTAAATCATCTGTCCTGTATCTCACTCCTATATAGACATTCTAAATACTTACTAAGAAATACTGACTGTAGTAGTAAATCTTAGTTTGAGCTCAGCTTGTTTATATTATTGTCTCTCTCTTGTTTATATTCTTTACTGAACAATCATGAAGATGTAGGTTTACCTGTTCTCTGTATTACACAGGAATCTTAGTATTGCCTGTGCTTGTAAGGAGATGCTTAATAAATGTACATAATTGAAAGATGAAATTATGCTACTAAGGATTATAATTTTGGGGGAATCTTAGTGCACAATGCAAATGCCAACCATGAAATTTCTTTTTATAACCTTGTGACCACTTCTATCATTCTTAGAAATGGTTAAAATTTGTCTTAAAAAACATTTTTGTCTAGGTAATTTCTTTCAATTATTTTAATTTATTTAAAAATATTTTTTTTTGTTTTTACTCTAAGCCCATACATTCACATATGAAAGAGTATCAAAAATAGTGCTGCATGAAACTACATTATTCTATAGCAATGAAAGTCCTCATATATTAACTATGTTCCATCTCACAATAAAAATAAATTTGCCTAGGGGTAAATCGGGGAAAAAGGAGACATATGTAAAACTTTAAACAATAAAAAGAATACTAAAATAAATAAATAAATAAATAAATAAACGACCAGACAAATTTGCCTGGATCTTGTGTTTCACTAGATTCTTACAGAGCTGGAGTAGAAGGTAATCACAAAGACAAGGACCTTCCCTGGGCAAGGCCTTGCTTTGAGAGCCCTGAGTATATGCCAATGAAGTAGAAGCTTTTGAAATTTGAAAGGAACACATACAGGAGTGGGCAAAGTAGGTTAAAAATAATAATAAGCAATAAAATAATAACTAAATACTAATGCAAGAATAAACTCGTGTTTCACGTACTCACAACTGTAAATTTACTTTTGCCCACCCATGTATTTAGTATAAAATTCATAACTTTGTTATTTCTGTGCCTTTTGTAACAGATCTAGCTTAGATAAACATTAGCCTCCCAAGTCGTTTTATTTTTTTTACTAAAACATTTACTTTGGCATTGGTGGAAATTATAAAAGAAAAATATTTAAATCATGTAAATTATCTAAGGGAAAATAAAACTAAGCAATATACTCCAGGCCTCATATGGTGACTTAAAAAAGTTATGCTATTAATGTTATAAATAAAATTTTTGAAAAGAATTAAATAGATACTAAACATTATTATCCTAATTTCAATCAAAACTTATTTGATGGACACTTTAGTGAAAAATATACAGAAAGTAATCTCTTTAGTAAATTTACTAGTATAAAATATAAATGGTATAGAACTGTCTTTAATTTATTGCTGAATTTTTCCAAGTGCATTTAATATGTTTATAGATGATATATAATGATATACATCTACAATGATCTAATCTTTACATGTACTTTATTATTATATCCCATGTGTGTTACCTAAATAATAGACAAAGAGTCAAGTGAATTCTTCATATTCCTGTGTATGTTGATATTTTTATCCAAAGGATCATCAAATATTTATACACTAGAGGCTTGGTGCATGAAATTTGTGCATGGGTGCGGTCCCTGGCCAGCAATTGAAGCGCAAACATCCGGTGTGGAAGGGCAGGTCCCAACTGACGTCTGGTCCTTGGGAAGCACCTGGGCCCCCAGTCCCCCTTGCACCCTTCCCACCACCTGAGTCACAGTGCCCAAGTCCCCACGGGGAGATGCAGTTAGCTTGGCCAGATGCTGCTGGCCTGGGTGCAGCGTGGGCCTCTGGGCTGCCCAGTGGCACCACATGGAAGCTGGGTGGGCAGCGTGCTCCCTCCCAGCTGGCTTCACAGACCAACTCTTATTCGAACCCACAGGGAGCCTGACCGGGCCCAGCTCACCCAGAAGAGGCCGCATGGGTTCTGGGTAGGTTCCTCACAAGTGCCCCGCACCTGAGCATGGGGGCTTCCCAGGCGGGAGCCCTCGCGTCCCAGGGGAGGGTAGTAGGGGGAGTGAGAGCAAGCTTGGTGGACTTCCCACATTCTCACCGCACCTCAGTCCCCTTCACCCCTACTCCCAGGTGGCTGGTGAGAGGTCACAGTGCGTCGCTGACACCTGCCATGTTCCGTGCCACCTGCTGACCGTCAGTGCACATCATAGCAAGCTGTCGAACTCTAGGTTGAACAACTGCCTGAGGGGACAATTTGCATATTAGGCTTTTATTTTATAGGATTATTTTTTTAAAAAAACTAATTGCTTATGTAAAAAAGATTAGAGTAAATCTTTAGCTGACTGTATCATTTCAGAAGAAATAATTCTAGAAAGATGAATAAATTCCTAGATACTTAAAGGTTATTTTCTTAAACCTGGAAATACTTTTTAAAAATACCATAGCTGAAAATCTATGTGAATTACTATCTTTCTTGCCTTCTTAAACAAATAGTACAGTGAGCTATATGCAAACATTTTTTTATTGAATCAGAGTAATCTCCATGAACTTTGTTTATTGTAAAACACTAAAGCTTTAGTTGCAGGTAGTAATATAGAAGGAGTGGAAAATGGAGCCACATGGATATGATGCCTGAAACTTGCAGAAACAGCTTAATTATGTTCTTCCTCAATCATTGAAAATAATGTAGTGACTCAGAGTATAGCCTTTGGAAACACATAGGCTCGAGTTTGAATTCCAGAACTTTCACTTCCACAATGTGTTATGGTTTTTCACCTCTGCAAAACTTTTTGTTTTTGTTTTTTTTTTTTGAATGGCAAACTTAATGTAATAATATCAACCTTATAGAGTAGATATAAGGGGTAAATGAGATGATCTGTGTAAATCATTTAAAATCATTGTCTGGCATCTAATACATGGTCAGCAAATGGTGATGACGTTCTATAAGCAGCAGATAGTGATAGCAGTGTAAGAAATAGGGCGAGACAAATCAGGATAAATGAAGGTGGATAAGTACACTTAGCTTTTTAAAAGTTTGTTATCTTCCCCATAACTGGTTTCCTTATTTTCTGCTGCCATCATATATATTATTGCCATGCCAAAGCTTCTAATAGTCCTGATTTGATACTGTTTAATACCTCCCTTTGCGCTTTCTGTTCCTTTCTACCTTTCCTTCCTTCTGTTTTCTGGAAGTTTTTTCTTTTTGACCAACATCTCTCCTTTTTCCACCCCTCCTCCCACCCTGATCCTGATAAACACCATTCTAGTGTCTGTTCTATGATTTTGGCTTTTTTAGATTCCACATATAACTGAGATCAATCATTATATAAGTAAAATAATTCAGTATTTGTCATTTTCTGCCTAATTTACTGCACTTAGTATAATGCCCTCAAGGTCCATCCATGTTGTCACCAATCGCAAGATTTCCTTCTTTCTCATGGCTGAATCACATTCAATACATACATACATACATACATACATACAAACACATATATATGACATATAGATATATATATACACACACACACACACACTGTATCTTCTTTATCCATCCATCCATAGATACATACTTAGGTTTTCATATCCTGGCTGTGGTGAATAATGCTGCAATGCACAGAGGGATACAGATATTTCTTAGACATCCTGTTTTCATTTCCTTTGAATATGTACCCAGAAGTGAGATTGCTGAGTATGGTAGTTCTATTTTTAATTTTTTGGGCAACCTCCATACTCTTTTGCTTAGTGACTGCACTAATATATGTTACCAGCAACAGTGCACAAGGGTTACCTTTTCACCACAGCCTTGCCAACACTTAGCCATTCTAACAGGTGTGAGGTGATATTTCATTGTGGTTTTGATTTGGATTTCCCTGATGACTAGTGATGTTGAGCATTTTCTCATTTATCTGTTGGCCATCTATATGTCTTCTTTAAAGAAATGTCTATTCAGGTCCTCTGCCCATCTTTTAATTAATTTTTTTTTTAGATTGAGTTGTATGAGTTGCTTTGTATTTTAGTCATTAACCCCTTGTCGGAGATATCATTTACAAATATTTTCTCCCATTCAGTAGATTGTCTTTTTGTTCTGTTGGTGATTTCCTTAATTATGAAAAAGCTTTTAAGTTTAATATAGTTCCATTCGTTTATTTTTGCTCTTGCTGCCCTTGCCCAGGGGGACATAGGCAAAAAACTCACTAAAATTGATGTCAAAGAGTTTTCTACCAATGTTTTTGGCTAGGAGTTTTATGGCTTCAGGTCTTACATTTAAGTCTTTAATCCATTTTAAATTTATTTTTGTAAATGTTGTAAAAATTGGCAGTTTCCTTTTTTATGTATCTGTCCGGTTTTCCCATCAACATTTATTAGACTGTATTTTCCACCACTGAATATTATTTTCTCCGAAGTCATAGATTAGTTGACCATATAAACAAGGGTTTACTAGTATTTCTGGGCTCTCTGCTTTGTTCCATTTATCTATCTGTCTGTTTTTGTGCCAGTACCATGCTGTTTTAAAAGCTTTGTAGAATACTTCCAACTTTGTTCTTCTTTCTCAGGGTTGCTATGGAAATTTGGGGTCTTTTGGGGTTTTAGATAAATTTCAGGATTATTTACTCTAGTTCTGTACAAAACACCAGTTGGTATTTTGATAGGGATTGCATTGAATCTAGACATTGCTTTGGGTACTATGGACATTTCAACTTTATTTATCCATCCAATCCATAAGCATAGGATATCCTTTTATTTATTTGTGTTTTTTCAATTACTTTCCCCAATATTTTATAGTTTTCAGAGTACAGATCTTTCACCTGCTTGCTTAATGTGCCCCTAGGTATTTTATTCTTTTTGGTGCAATATTTTTTTTAAATTTCTCTTATTGATATTTTATTATTAGTGTATGAAAATGCAATGGAATTTTGCATATTAATTTTGTAACCTATATCCTTACTTAATTCATTTGTTAATCTTAATAGTTTTTTGATGGAGTCTTTAGAGTTTCTTACATATGGTATCATGTTACTATATGTAGTGACAGTTGTATTACTTTCTTTACATTTTAAATGCCTTTTATTTATTTTTCTTGTCTGATTGCTGTGGCTGGGATTTCCAGTACTATGTTTAGTCAAAATGATGATAGTGGGCATCCTGTATTGTTCCTGATCTTGGAGGAAACATTTTCAATGTTTAGCATTGAGTATGATGTTAGCTGTAGGTTTGTCATATATGGCTTTTATTATGTTTAGTTGTGTGCCCTCTATACAAAATTTTTGGAGAGTTTTAATCATAAATCAATGTTTGATTTTGTCAAATGCTTTTATTGCATTTATTGAGAAGATTGTATGATTTTTGTTCTTGGTTTTGTTAATGTTTGTATTGTGTTGATTGACTTGTGGATATTGAAGCATTCTTGCATCCCATGATTAAACCCCACTTGATTATGGTATATGATGCACTTAACATTTTGTGGAATTTGGTTTGCTAATATTTTGTTGAGGGTATTTGCATCTATGTTCATCAAGGATATTGGCCTATAATTTTGGTGTTTCTTTTGGTATTGTCTTTGTAAGGTTTTGGTAGCAGGGTAATGTCAGACACACAGAATGAATTTGGAAACATTTATTTCTATTCTGTTTTTTGGAGGTGTTTGAAAAAGATAGATATTAATTCTTTCTGTAATGTTTGGTAAAATTTCCCTGTGAAGCCATTTGATTCTAGATTTTTTTTATTTTATTATTTATTCAGTTTTTTTAATAGTAATTGGGCTGTTCATATGTCCTATTTCTCATTCAGTCTTGGCAGTTTGCATGCTTCTAGATATTTATTCATTTCTTCTACATTGTCAATTTGTTGGCATATAGTTGTTCATGGTATTCTATTATGATACTTTGTATTTCTGTGATGTCGGGTGTACCTTATTCTCTTTCATTTCTGATTTTATTTGGGCTCTGTCTCAGTTTTTATGACTCAGGTTAAAGATTTATCATTAGTTTCATTGTGCTTTTCTATTATTTTTAAAATTTCTGTTTAGTTTATTTTTGCTCTGATCTTTAGTATTTCTTTGCTTCTACATACTTTGAGTTTTGTTTGTTCTTTGGATTAGTTTCCTTAAATACAAAGTTAGATTTCTATTTTGGATTTTTCTTGTTTCTTGAGGTAGGCATGTATCGTTATGAACTTCTCTCTTAGGGCATGTATCACTATGAACTTCCCTCTTAGAGCTGCTTTTGCTGCATTCCATAGATTTTGGAAAATTGTGTTTCCATTTTTATTTGTCTCAAGGTGCTCTTGATCTCCTCTTTTATTTCCTCATTAACTCATTGGTTGTTTAATATCCTCTTTCATCTCTCATTTCATTTATTTGGATCTTCTCACTTTTTTCTTGATTAGAGTAACTAAAGTTTTGTCTATGTATGGTGTTTTCTTTATTTTAGTTTTAATTCTGAAAAACCTCATCTTCCCTTACCCCATACCAACACACTTTCCTCCAACATAAGTATATCTGTGTTTAAAATAATTCTGATATAGTTTTCATGTAGCCAATACTTTGTTTTCAAAATACTACATTTTATATGCATTTTAAATAGTTGTGCTAAACTAAAACTGAATTCATTTTACGATAAAAAAAAGGATGGAAACATAAATAGAACAGGGATCCTTTGCCATTATAATGAGGCCAAAGTTAGTTGTTTTATTTTTTGCTTAGAGATAAAAATCTATTGTAGATGTGTTCTTTTAGAATGATTCAGGCAAAAATAGAGGCAGAGATTCTGCGCAGATGAGAATTGCTATGGAATATAGGGTACCTGAACGTAAAATTTTGACTACTGACTTATGTGTCCTTAAAGAATATGTTTTTATCTAAGAGTGTTGTTGTGGCAATTACTAGAGAGTCACAAACAAGAGCCATTTCACGCACACTCAGTATGCCCTTCTGCTACATAAAGCTACATTCTATAAATACATACCGAACACATTGTGTTTTTATCAAATCAACTTGTTTTTGGAAGGAAACGATAAAGATTTTGACCTTGCTTAAGAAATGGCGTTCGGGCATTAGATGTTAGATGTTTCAAAGGTGTCATTAGAAATCAAGTAATGGAATGTTGATTAGGTCTTTTTAGCTTTCTTTGGCAGCTGGGGTATAGTTATGGTAAATCAGTTAATAAAGTATTAATTCAGTATTGCATTCACTGGGTTTTAGGAAGAGATAAGTCAATCAAATATATAATCCCTTGCTTCTAGTTAATAGTTTTGAGAGAGAAGGACTAAAGGAAAGCTGGTGAATGGACAAAGAGCTTGTGTGTGTGTGTGTGTGTGTGTGTGTGTGTGCGCGCGCACGCGCGCGCACAGTGCGCACACGCTCGTGTTTGTGGGAAAGGTAGAGTTGGGATACTTGTAGAAGATCTGAATCTTGATTATAAATGTGGCTTGCTATATAGCTTGCTGCAGCTTACAACCCTGTCATGCAGTGTGGATGGATGACACCTCAAAACGCAATTCTTCACCTCAGCTGCCCCCTAAGGAAAGACTTGGACCTGTGAGTCTTGATCCAGGAGGAGATACCAACACACTGGTAGGCATTGGCTATATTTTATGTCCAATAGTGAATTTCACTAGAACCAGGGATGCACTGGTTCATTTTTTTTATAACAATAAATAGTTTTCTTTCCCTCTTTTCTTGGCTAATACAAAAGAAATAAGCTGATGTACTTGGGAGAATTGAAATATGCCCTCTTTGTATGCTGAAGATATCCCAGGAACCATCTGCATCAACAGGTTAAACCTGAACTACGCCTTATATTTTCTATATTGTTGACTAAAATGGGAAGAACAGAATAGTTTTGGCACAAACTGACATTTCATTTGGTTTGAGTCTCCGCTTTACTGTATTATAAAACATGACAAGCCAGAAAGTAACCAGTCTAAATTGGTTTGTGTGCTGGTGCCAAAGGGGCTAATCAGAGGCCAGCATATGGGGCATTTGAACAAGGAAATGGATGTCAAGTATCTGGTATGTAGTTTTGGACGGCTCCAGAAGCATGTGGTTTCACTTGGTAATCTTAGAGGTAGCCGCAGGGGATAGAAACAGCTGTGGCCACTTTACCTGTAAGTGGCTTAAATTATACCATTGGCCTTTCCACCTTCCTCAACATGAAAATTCCTCTTTGGCTTCATGGATGCTTTCCTAAACTGCTCAAGAGCTGTTTGATGGAGGCTCAATTCTAGAGTTAGGAATAGAATTGTTGCTGGTGTATTACATTCAAATTCAGTGAATATTTATTGAATATGTACTATGCATCAGGCAACATATGGATTATATTCATTGAGGTGCAAAATATGTAAAATAGTTTTTAAGAGCAATCCTGAAGCCAGATCACAGGGGTTCAAATTATAGCTCCTGCTATTTTCTAGGGTGTCACTATAGGCATATTACTTTTATGTGCTTCATTTTCCTCTTCTGTAAAATGAGACTGAATAGGAATTAGTATGGTGCATAGTGTTAGATGAAGTGAATGCTCACCCCTATGCTTTGGAAAGCCCCAGGCTGCAGTCTTTAGTCTTCTTCATTTTCTCTATACTCTTTTATCCAGTGAACTTATATAATCCTTGTGACTTTACATACTATTTATATTCTCATCACATTCAAATTTATATCTCAATTTCTGGTTCTGTTCTCTGAAATATATATTCTGACACCCAATTACCTATATGATATCTTAAACTGAACACCTGACTTTATATCCTGACCAAGCTGTTTTTTTAAAAAGAATAATAGTCCTTATTTAAGCAAAGGGCACTTCCATCATTCTAATTTCAGAAGCTAAAAATTTGGAAGTCATTTAAAAAAAATGTTTCCCCCCTTATAACCCACTTGTGATATGGCAGCCAAATCTGTCAGCGTTACCTTTAAATTCAAGCAGGCCCTTGAATAATGTAATTTCATTCAATGTTTTATAGTTATAATATTGATGAGATGCCATAGGAACCAAACTCTTGATTATATCAATTAGTTTATGGTAAAATGATTTTATATGTCATTTCATTTAAACTCGGACCCTGTTGACAGTATTAAGTGAGCACTTATTATATATCTGAATCTGACCACTTCTCCCCACCTCAATCACTGCCTTCCTGGTTCAAGCCACCATATCTCTCCCCTTGATTATTATGAGGCTCCTACTAGTCATACCCTGCATCTATTCTTTTCTGTATTCAGTTTCCTCTAGGCACACAAAATGACTCTTCTAAAATGTAAGTAGAATCATAGCACTCCTCTGCCAGAAAGAACCCAAACTCTTAAACTGCTTCAGAAGCCTCCCCTGAAACCCACCTTCTACCTGACCTCCTTCCCGCAGCTCCCAAGACTCCCGGGCTCTTTCTTGGACCTGTCAGGCATACTCCTGTCTCTGGGCATTTTCGCTTTGCTGTTTTCTCTATCTGGATGCGCTTCCTTCAGACATACGTATAGCTTCTTCCCAGTCCCTCCCATCTTCGTCTGTATGCAAATGTCACCTTCTCAAGGAGGGCTTCCCTGGCTAACCTATAAACGTTACCACCCAGCTCCTTTGTTTTGTTTTTCTTCATAACAAGAACCACCCTCTCTTATAATATGCATTTATTTATATATCTGCTTATTTTCTCTTCCAATAGAATGCAATTTCCAAGAGAGTAGGGATTTTGGCTTTATCTGTTCACTGATGTATCCCCAGAGCTTAGAGTAGTGGCTAGTACATATTAGACATGACAAATATTTATTGAATTGTTGAATTAAATTATTCCATAAGAATTTACTGAGCAATAAACATACGGCATTGAGTTTGGTTCTGCTTAAAATAAGGAGAGGATAAAAGTACTCCATACTTTCAAGAAAATTAAAATCTAAGTTGGGAAATGATGCACACAAATATCTACAGTACAAGACAGAATATAATAAGCAACATACAAAAATAGAAGTACAATGTTAAAGGGAATAAGGTGGGCTTTCTTGAGAAATTTGCACTTAAGAATGGACCCGAAATATGTGATGAAATTTCAACCGGGAGAGATAAGATGGGAATTGAAGGATTGCTAAGACAGCAGGAATAACATGAACAAATTTATATAGAAATGAAAAAGGTAGGTTATATGCAGAGAATAGTGTACATTTCAGTTGTGAAGATTGTAGACTATAAACATAGAGAGAGTGGGAGATGTCATTTATATATAGTGGACACTCTTCACATGCAGTTTCTGGCAAATGAAAGCTTTTATGCACCTATTTCTTGAGCGGGAAACCATGTGATGTCTATGTTACTTACCCCTTTTTCTAACTTCTCCTTTGTATATAGGCAATAGAGTCAGTAGTGGGCAGAGACCTGTGTATGGCCTGGTGTGGAAAGCCCTGTTTTCTCAAATGGTAAAGCTCACTCAGGTGAATCAAGTTTTATCTCTTGGGAACTTAAACTATTAAATAAGGAGACGATCAGGTTAGAGCAATGGGAATACAACAGAAAGGTCATGTGGCAGAGACAGGCCATGAGGGAACATTAGTAAGCAGAAGTGATGATATTTATGAGTATAAAGCACCTCTGATTAAGCAAATGTTTAGTCAGTGTTTAAGAAGAAGCTAATTGAGGTAAGAAAATAATATGTAGAATAAGGGTAGCCTTGTTGGTAGAAAGAGAATTAGTCAAAACTTTCACGGAGAGAAGACTTGACTTACTGAATATTTATGCCATGTTACCGGAGGTGCATCCAAGTCAAGAAGATACACATATTTCTGCTCTTAGTGATAGCAGAGCAACAAGATGAGAGCGACGTGAATCCTGATAATTTGAAAATCTTTTCTTTGATTCTGCTTTAGTATCATTGTAGCTATATCTTAAGTCCCTATTATTTAAATATTGCATGAGCGCATTGCTGATACTTGTAACTCAAAGATGCTTGTGCAAACCCATTTGCCCTCTAGTCATTAGCTTCCTCTTCTGAACTATGATGTACCAGATAAAGTGGATTTGCTTCCTTTATCAAAAATCTCTGTAGCAATGAAAATAATCTGATTTTTTTTCTATTGGATGTTTACTTGTATACTTTCCATGTAGAATGGTATTTTCATAAAGTAGCCATTGTACTATTTTGACAGTGAGAACAGAAAAAAAAAAGAGTTTAGTGAAAACTTATGCAACTGGTTTTATTTCCCCCCCCCTCCTTTCATTTCATTTGGTGTTTGTGTTTGAAGTTGTATGTCTTATCCATGAAAGATGGGAATTTAATTGCTCTCATCAAACATGGTGCCTAATAAATTGCTTACTCTGGCAGAGAAAATTAGAAATAGCTTTAATATGAACAGAATCTTTTTAATATGGCAGATTTTATATGATATAGATTTATATAAATAGATTTTTTTTTATATCACATGCCATCTGTCTTGACTATTAGCATGATGACTGTAGCTGAAGCTATTATATGCATACATGGGGTGATAAATCGGTCTTGCTTTGTATGCATGTACTATTTTTCAAATTTTCTCTTAAAGAAAAGCATTTAAAATATTTTAATATTTGACATAAATTTGTATTTTTAAAGTAGAGTAATATTTTATTCTACTTTATTTGTAGCATTTATTTTGGCTTTTCTGTGCCTAGTGATTACTTAAAAGTAATATGAATATAAATAGAAACTCCTCCACTCAGTTGTTTTTCTCATCTACTCAAGCATAAACTATTTTCTGTATTAGTAGAATTTTTTAGTGTAAGGTTTTGCTTCAAGGCAACCTATACTTCTCAAGTTTTCAAATAAAAATGGTCTAGTTTGATGTAATTTTACAGAACAGTTTTTTCATAAGCATACTAATGAAGTCTGCTATGTTGCCTACTTCAGGAAACTAACATTGCAAAAAGCCAAGAAATCTGGACATAGAAAAACTGCTTGAGGAACAAAATCTAGAAAATCAAAGTTGAAGAGAGGAATTATTTCTCTGTCAAGTGAATCAGCATTAATACTGCACTGTTGTTTAAATCTTTATGTTTTTAAAGGACATAATATAAAATTTTCAAAGTAAGCATAATTGTCTGAGTTTATAGTAATGTTACCTAGAAAGCACAAAGAAAGAACTGATATTATGGATCACATAACAAGCAATTCACAACTGTCTAATGCAATAATTATATACAGACACATGTAAACATATGTCAGAAGTTGCAACAGTGTGAGATTATGGCACTTGACTTTTGGTTACATGCTCAAATTCCAGTAGATGGGGGTGCTACTACATCAAAGAGGATTATGAGTAAACTAGTATTTCTCATTTTCCTAAGCTCTGAGTAAGGACCTTTTTTTTATTTGAAAAGTAAAGTAGAAGAATTCCCCCAACACAAGTACTTACTTCTCAGCTACATAAATAATTGGACAAGTTTATAATAATCTGATAATCCTCAATCATAATTATAATCTAAAAATGAGGTTTTTCCAAAAATAATCAACATTAATAGATTAGTAAGACATTTGAATCTCAGAAATGTGCCCAATAATTGCTATTTCCTTTTTAAAATAAGGGACCAATTTGTTGATTCTGAGGCTATATATTTATTTAAACTCCAAAGTAACTTTTATAAAATTAATTTTAAGATGTCAAAATTATATGTGTTTATATATGTATGTAAATATGTGTGTATATGTTGAATGTGTAAGAATATGATTCTGCTTATCCATTGTGCTAAAATAAATTCATACATTTGTTCATTTAATCATTCAACAAATAGTGTCTATAATGTTCCAGTTGCTTTGCTACACATAATGATGTATAAGTTACATACCCTAATCTCAAGCAACTCAGACTCTAAGTATCAATATGTGGAATCTAAAAAAGCAGTGCTTGTAGAAACAGAAAGTAGGATGGTAGTTACAAGGGACAGGGGATTTTGGGAGATGTTGTTTAATGGTACATACTTGCAACTAAAACATGCCTAAGTTCTGGAGATCCAATGTACAATATAGTATTGTAATCGTCCTTTGTGGTCTAGCTCATGTTATGAGATCCTCCAGCTTTGCAGCCTATCTACTGCTCCCTCTTTATAGACATTGTCTGCTGCTCCTTTATCTCTATCTCCAAATCCTGTTTTTAACATCCATCTCAAATTCAACTATTTGAATTTTCTACTAATGACTACACCCAAGCATTAAATATTCCTTTTTTTGAACTTGTATAGCATTTTACATTTCTCTGATGGGGAATTTATTTTGTTCTCTCATTTTCTTCTTTTAAGACTAATCTTTCCTTTCATATACTTTATAAAAAATGTTTAAGACTGATTTTGATAAGAAAGGTACACAATAGGTTCTTGTTAAAATATAATAAATGAATTAACTGTGATGCATGGTGTATACTACTATGTGCTGGGGATAGATGACTGTAAACCAGACTTAGATCAATGACCTTAATTGAGCATAAGTTTAGCTGAGCGTTCTTGGGAGGCAAACAAAAAGAGAAATGTGATGGGCTTGTTATTCATTTGTGTTTATTTCATGGTTTTGGTCTTCGGTTGGATTCCTTGGGAAGAAGACAATGTATACAAGTGTGCCGTGAGTTCTATAGAGAAAAATGAAAAGAGTGAGATTGGGCCAAGAGAGAAGTTTGGTTGCAGCGGAATCATGAAAAGGGTTTAGCTGACCCCTTAGAGATGCTCTGAAGCTGAGATGACCCTTTAGAGTTGTCCCAAGTTGGGGTGAGGGAGTTGGATCCTTGTTCCCTGGTGTTAATGCTTTTTTAAAAGTATATTTTTATTGATTTACAGAGGAAGGGAGAAGGAGAGATAGAAACTCTCTCCTTCTCTTTCAATGTTGAGAGAGAATCACTGATTGGCTACCTCCTGCCCATGCCCCACTGGAAATCCAATGTACAATACTGGGGATCGAGCCCAAAACCAGGCATGTGCCCTTACTGGAAATCAAACCATGACCTCCTGGTTCATAGGTTGATGCTCAACCACTGAACCACATCAGTGGCCGGGCCATTGATGTGTTCTTGCATGTGGTCTGCCTTGAGAAGGAGGTGTGCTTTGGGCAGGAACCTTCAGTAGAGGTAATTCCTGGGAAGCCCAGTAAACAGTTTTTCCAACAATGGAGTAAATAAATACTTCAGTATTGAAAAGGGATCTGGGAGGCACAGGGCAGAGTTGCTAATTTCTCATATATTTGCTTTTCATAGACAAACTATATCATCTCTTTGGTAGGAAGGACTGTGCTTTATAGAATTGTACACTAATAAAATTGTAAACTGAGGCAAAATCATATGCATGACCCTGGAATTGTGGGTGTGGAGGAAGGATTAAAATATGGCATCAATTTTTAATGCAATTCGTATGTGACTAGGAAACCCAAGTTAAAAAAAATAATAATAAATAAACTAGATAAATGAAAAAAACAACAACACACAGTTTATTACAACAGCAGAACAGATGCCACAAGGAATTACATTACATGATTAATTGCCAAATGAGCCACATTAAATCTTTGCTGGAACAAATAAAAATAAATTACTAAATTAATGACATAGACAACTGTTACTACAGTAGTTTAGTTGGAATGAAAAGTCAGGGAAACAGCAATTGGAGATAAGGGTGAAATTCTTCCAAATAAGGAATTTATATTATTTCTTTTGAGGTCCTAAGAGTTTTTGAAGGTGTTAACAAGAGATCGTGAAGATGTTAGTAGTTCCTTGGCCTGGCAGTGGAGCCATGGGTTAGTAGGAAGAGACCGGGGGCAAGGGTACAACTGATGCAATTTCCAGTCTAGACATGAGATGACAGAGGTGATGATGGAAATGGAGGAAACGTCCTTGGTAAATATTTTCCTAATTCTCTGCTCTTCGTTGATTTCCCTCTCTCTGATCTGCCATTGGCCTCAATTCTTTACATAGGTGGGTTTTTGATAAGTTGCCATAGTAATTAGCAATAACATTAACAATAATAATTAGGATTTGTATATTTTATGGAGTCCTTTCCCTGCTCATCTGACTCTTCCAAGCATATTGTGACCTAGGTAGGACAGGAATATTTATTACCATTTTTAGGTATGAAAACTAAAGCCCAGTTCTTTGATGTTATTATTCCCTTCTCAAGGGAAGTTTATAAACTTCTTCTTTTTTATCCTCACAGAGCCTAGAATAGTGCTTTAAATATGGAAAGCAATCAAAAAATTTCAGTGGAATGAGTGGGAGCTCATATTTGAGGCACTACAACCTTATAAAAATTTGTGTTATAGATTATGCTGCAAACTGGTGACTCTAAGTAATATTAAAGTTGACTTTGTCATTTTTTACTTTCGAATGAGCAAGATTTAGTTTTGAAATAGATGACAGCTTCATATGTTACTGTAGGTGCAATATCACATGGAGGGATCCCTTTTTCTTGCTATTAGAAAAGGTTACAGAGTTTTTCAGATAGAGTGCATGCAAGTATGTATCTAAAATTAATACACCCCCCAATGAAAAATGTATTTGTAATGGAGAATTTTTGTAGACAAATAAGCATATGAGAATGAAATTGGGCAAGATATTGAAGTCTGGAAACCATTGGATTAGGGTAAAGTTGATTAAACTTGAGGAACATAGAAGTGAGTAAAAGAGAGAGTACAGAAAAAGTTCAAGTTCAATACTCACAGACTTTTAAAAATTCTGAAATGTTGAGAATAGTTAATTTAGAGAACATGGTGGGGAGTTAAAAACATGAAAAAAAAAAAAGGAAAAAGAAAAGGGATGATCAGGAAAGTGAGAATATAAGCCCAGACTGAAGGAAAGTATTTGCAAAAAGACACATCTGATGAAGAACTATTATCCAAAGAACTCTTAAAACTTAACAGTGATAAATCAACCTGCTTAAAAAGGGGGCCAAAGACCTTACCAGATGCCTAACCAAAGGAAATATACAGGTGGCAAGGATGTAAAAATATTTCCTGTAATGTGTTATCAGGTAAATGCAAATTAAAACCACAACAAAATATTAATATGGCCAAAATCCAAAACACTGATAGCACAAAACATTGACAAGAATGTAGAGCAACAGGGCATTCATTGCTAGTGGGAATACAAAATGGTACAGCCACTCTGGAAGACAATTTGGCAGTTTCTTACAAAACTAAACGTATGCTTAGCTTATGATCTAACAATTGAATGCATTGGTATTTATCCAAATTAGTTGAAATTTATATCCACACAAAAACCCACACCCAGATGCGTATAGCATCTTATTTATAACTAGAGGTCTGCTGCACAAAATTCCTGCACGGGGGGAGCGGGGGGAAGGGCCCCCTCAGCCCAGTCTGCACCCTCTCCAATCTAGGACCCCTCAGGGGATGTCCCACTGCCGGTTTAAACTGGCAGTCGGACATCTCTCTCATAATCCTGGACTGCTGGCTCCTAAAACCTCACCTGCCTGCCTGCCTGCCTGATTGCCCCTAACTCCCCGCCCTGTAAGCCTGATCACACCTAACTGCCTCTGCCTGCTGGCCTGGTCGCTCCATGCAGCCTGCTGCTCAGTCGTTTGGTTGCCCCTCACTAACCCCCCCTGCCAGCCTGGTTGCCCCACGCAGCCTGTTTGGTCATCCGTTCGGTTGCAATGGTTGCTTAGGCTTTTATATAGCTAGATTGTCAAAACCTGGAAGCAACCAAGATGTCCTTTAGTAGGTAATTGGATAAATAAACCTTGGTACATCTGATCATTAGAATAATATTCCACACTAAAAGGAATGACAATTGAGCCATGAAAATACATGAAAACCTTAAATGCACATCATTAAGTGAAAAGACTATATACTGTATGATTCCAACTGTATGACATTACAAAAAGCCAAATTATGGACACTATAAAAAAAATCAGAGATTTCCAAGGGTTGGAGTAGGGGTGAGGATATGATTTATAAGAACAACTGCATAGTATT
Organism: Myotis daubentonii; assembly: GCF_963259705.1. Lineage (NCBI taxonomy): Eukaryota > Metazoa > Chordata > Mammalia > Chiroptera > Vespertilionidae > Myotis > Myotis daubentonii. The sequence goes on along the minus strand of NC_081845.1, from coordinate 43,778,370 downwards.
CCCTGGTGTAAATATACCACAACTTTTTTTATCCACTCATGTACTGATGAGCAGTTGGGCTATTCCCAGATCTTAGCTATTTTAAATTGTGCTGCTCTGAACATAGGGGTGCATACATTCTTTCTGATTGATATTTCAGACTTCTTAGGATATTCCTAGAAGTGGGATCATTGGGTCAAATGACAGTTTCCTTTTTAATTTTTTGAGGAATCTCCAGTTGCATTCCCACCAGCAGTGTATTAAGGTTCCCTTTTCTCCATATCTTCTCCAGCATCTGTTGTTTGTTGAATAGTTGATGGTAGCCATTCTGGCAGGTGTGAGGTGGTACTTCATTGTAATTTTATTTATTTTTTTAAAATTTGTTTTTATTGATTTCATAGAGGAAGAGGGAGAGAGAGAGGAAAAAACCTTAATGATGAGAGAGAATCATGCCCCACATTGGCGATTGAACCCACAACCCAGGCATGTGCCCTGACAGGGAGTCAAACCAGGACCTTCTGGTTCATAGGTCAATGATCAACCACTGAGCCATGCCAGCTAGGCTCATTGTTATTTTAACTTGCATCTCTTTGATGATTAGTGACATTGAGCATTTTTTTAAATACAGTGGGGCCTTGACTTAGGAGTGTCCGACTAAAGAGTTTTTTTGAGATACCAGCTGCGTCTTGGCTGATTTTTTGCATTGAGTTGACAGAGTAATTTGAGTTAACGAGCTCCTTAACGAGCTCGATCTCAGAACGAATTAAACTCATAAGTCAAGGCCCCACTGTATGTCTCTTGGCCATTTGTAGGAACTCTTTGGAGAAGTCTGTTCAAGTCCAGTTTTTTAATATATTTTATTGATTTTTTTACAAAGAGGAAGGGAGAGGGATAGAGAGTTAGAAACATTGATGAGAGAGAAACATCGATCAGCTGCCTCCTGCATACTCCCCACTGGGGATGTGCCCGCAACCAAGGTACATGCCCTTGACCGGAATCAAACCTGGGACCCTTGAGTCTGCAGGCTGACGTTCTATCCACTGAGCCAAACCAGTTAGAGCCAGTTTTTAATTGGATCTATTACCCTTTGAGACAACATGGGGGGATCTGGGAATTATTATTTAAGTGAAATAAGTCAGTCAGAGAAAGACAAATACCATATGATCTCACTTATACATGGAATCTAGTGCACAAAATAAACTGTTGAACAAAATAAACCCAGAGACATGGAAGCATGCAATAGACTGATGAATCTCAGCGGGAAGGAGTTGGGCAGGGGGAGGGATTAACCAGAGAACTTATAGGCACAAATGCGTTACCCATGAACATAGATAATAGTGTAGTGAAGGCCTGGCAAGGGGGTGGGGGCAGGAAGGAGGGGGTCAAAGGGGAGCAGCTATAATACTTTCAGAAGTAAAGACACATGTAAAAAAATAAATATAAGAACAAAATAATAATAGGCGCTCAGAAAAGGTCTCTTAATCAAGAGGAAGGAAGGAAAAGAGAAAAGAAGGGGAGAGATAAGAAAGGTGGGTAGAGGAGGAACAGACGGAGGGATGGAGGTAGGAGGTTGGGAGGGTGATGGTTCAGATCAGGTGTAATCAAACTTTTTCTGTAAAGGGCCGGATAGTAAAGATTTTAGAATTTGAAAGCTATAAACTCTGTTGGAACTATTCTACTCTGCCTTGTAGAGCAAAAGCAGTTTTAGACAATACCTAAGCCTATAGTTATGACTGTGTTCCAATAAAACTTTATTTACAACAATAGGTGGCTGGTTAGGTTTAAGAGACATATTTTGCTGACTCCTGATTCAGATGATGCCAGAGTCCACTTGGTTACAAATAAACAAGATTAGCATGACTTTATGACTTTTCTGAATGAAAGAGCAGGGACTATGTGCACATACATCCGTACGAGTACATGTGTAAATATTTGTGTGTGTGCATTTTCCCCACAAAATATTTGGATTCCCAGTTCAGATAAAAGTTATGTTTACACTGTACTGTCATCTACTAAGTGTGCACTAGCATTATGTCTACAAAAACAATGGATGTACTTCAATTAAAAATACTTTATTATTTAAAAATGCTAACCATCATCTAGCATTCAGTGAGCTGAAATCTTTTTGCTCGTGGAGTTTCTTGCCTTCAATTTGTAAAATATCTAATATCTGCAAAGCCCAATAAAGTGTAACAAAATGAGGAATTCTTGTAAATTCTGATGCAATGGTGTCTGTATTGACAGAGCAGTCAGGAAACATTGAAAGTTAGCCTCTGGTCTTAAAGTGAGTTTGGCTTCCTGGTGATTCCCATGTGTGCTTTGTCTGCGGTTCCACTGACATTGCTCAGTTCCAAACCAAAGCAAGGATTTCCCCTGTCTTTAGCATAAGAGTTTTAAGAAGCTGTTAAATAGATAATATTTAAGTATAATAAAGATGTTACCGGGATCTTTGGGTCCCTTCCAACATTTTGAAGACTCTCTGGTAGGGATGAAGTAGGCATTTTATCCAGTCATCTTCGGCTGTACTTGTTTCCTCTGACTTCTTCTATCAGTTATGTTTGCAGCTGTCATTCAGTCCCCCAAATGTGAAACAAAGTCTCTGTTTCTTGATTACCCCCCAAATTACCACCCACACAAAGATATGAAATGGTTGTATGGGTAGAAAACATATGGTAACTTTTAAATTACATTTAATATTAGACCTCCCTATTTTGTCAGACTAGTGTGGCTCAGTGGTTGAGCATCGACTAAGACCCAGGAACGTCATGGTTCCATTCCTGGTCAGGGCACATGCCCAAGTTGCAGGTTTGATCTCTAGTGGGGGCTGCGCAGGGGGCAGCGGATCTGTGATTTTCTGTAATCATTGATGTTTCTTATTTTTCTCTCCTCCCTTCCTCTCTGAAATCAATAAAAATATATTTGTAAAAATTGAAGAAAAAAAAAAAAGAAACCTCCCTATTTTTAAAAGTTTTTTTGATAATGCTCCCTTTCTTTCCTCCTGTATTTTCACATATTCTCTCCTATTTGTATATAAACTTGGCTGTTGTTCAATACATTCTACTGTTGCTTCATTTGCATAATATATGTCTAACATATTATTTCAATATATTACTTCCTTTGGTTAGCATAAGTCAAATCAATAATGCAATTCCTAATTTCAATGACTTTATAATTTAACAGAAAACAATGGATGTCAAATAGACTTAAGAGAGCAAATAAGCAACATGAATCATCAGTGTCAATTGAATAGAGCAGAATTTCAGATTCCACTGTGTTCCCATCAAATCAAAGTGGATGGAGTAAGAAGTTGATTTTACTGACTCAGTTATAACTGCCTTAGAACCACATGCATATTTTGTTTGACCCTGAAGGTCAAGTAGGAGGTATGAGCTTGTAGATAATACAGGGTCTTATAGATCATTTCAGGAAATAAGAATATCATAAGCATATTTTGGGCAAGCAGAATTTTTGGTTGGCTTACTGAAGTTCACATGATGAAAAAGAAGGGCTGTTTAATTTCAGCTTGGAGTGATGTTGGGTCTGGAACTATTTGTGGAGAAATTTAGACCACGCTTAACAAAGTCTGCATATAATTTTATGATTTAATGTACTTTGCTTTACTCTCTTTTGGCAAGACCTTTCTTCATAAACTGAAAATAACTCATGAATGAATTATAACCAGGATCTCTTCATGTTTTAGAAGCTTCATGAATTTATAATGAATTCTATTCTTTGTATTCTCATTTGAGTGATGAAAGGGTCAGAAGCACAATTTATAGGTTAAATGATATTAGAGAACTCTGCATTGTATGACATATTTCATTAAAGCAGAGGCTATGAGCTGGGGCTTTAACAACCAGGAATTTTACTCACAGTACCAGCAATCATGTTCATAATTACTTCTATAATTGCTAAAAATAAGAAGAAAGAACTCTATGCATGCATTTTTAAATATATTTTTATTGATTTTTTACAGAGAGGAAGGGAGAGGGATAGAGTGTTAGAAACATCGATGAGAGAGAAACATCGATCGGCTGCCTCCTGCACACTCCCTACTGGGTATGTGCCCGCAACCAAGGTACATGCCCTTGGCCGGAATCGAACCTGGGACCTTTAAGACTGCAGGCCCACGCTCTATGCACTGAGCCAAACCAGTTAGGGCTATGCATGCCTTTTTAAAAGTTGTACAACTGTAGTCTCCATTCAGAGTATATTTTAGTTGTGAGGGGATACTATGTCTTATAAAGTATAATAGTTCTATAATGCTTATGTAAACTATAAAGTTTGTCTATAACTAAGTGTTCTGAAAATATATAGTAGGAACATATAGAATATGTTAAATTAGAATTAAAATTCTTGTAAGGATTTATCTTTCTTGTGAGGAGTAAAGGTTAGTTACAAATTATCCCAAGAAAATTAAAAAGCAGATTGAATTCCTGCTTCTCATTAAAAGGTTAATTATGACCATTTCAAAACTTGGCTTAAAATCTCCCTAGTCATAAAAATTGAAACATTTTAAAGTAAAAACTTAATGCAACATGTTATGTATAATTATAAAATGGCAACAGATTTATGCACATGAATATAACCAGTGAATGATATTGGTAGCTACCAATAAATCTATTTAAAAATTTTTCAGATATCTTTCATTTTTCCCCCTGGAGCCACCAAATTTTTTGGGAGCCTCGTTTAATATACGTAAAACTATGACAGAAATAAAAAAACCAGGAAACACAATGTATATTTGGGTGATAAATGGCACAGCTTTGAGTGCTGTTAGAGTTTAGAAAAAGTAAATATTGCCTTTGGGAAAAATAAACTTTTTCCCAAATTTTGTAACACTCATTTTATTCATTTTAATCAATGGCCAAAGGGAAATTTCAGGCCCAAGGGTATTTGAAGGACTGTTAGAAGACAAGAAGATGGTTAATTATCCACATAATTATAGTTGAAAAGCCAATAATTTATTTAAATGTGTAATGACTTAGCTGATGATGAACATTTTTTTTCTACTCTTTACTAAGCAAGATATGATATTTTAGTTTCTTTATAGGTAAAACTAGAGGCCCGGTGCATGGGTTTGTGCATCGGTGGGGTCCCTTGGCCTGGCCTGTGCCCTCTCGCAATCCAGGACCCCTCGGGGAATGATCCCTGCAGGCCAGGCCGAGGGACCCCACTGGTGCACAAATCCATGCACTGTGCCAGTTTCAGCCCAATCCCAACAGGCCAGGCCAAGGGACCCCACTGGGGCACGGATCCATACACCAGGCCTCTAGTATGCATATGAGATCTTTGATTTATCTCTTCCCACCCCCCCACCCCCTTCCCTCTGAAATTCATCACTCTGTTACATGTTTCCATGCCTGTGGTTTCCATTCCTGTGTTGAGCGTCTGCCCCCTGGCGGTCAGTGTGCATCATAGCTACCGGTCAGATAGTCAAAAGGTCGGATGGTTGAACGGTCAGCCGGTCACTTAGGCTTTTATATATATAGATTTTAAAAATAGCATTGAAATCTTCCTTTTATAATTTGTAATTAAATGTACTAAGTCTTGAAAGCAGTTGGTGACTTGACTCTTGAAACTGAAAGCAGGCCTGTACATTTGGAGAAATACAAGAACAATATTATGAAATGGGAGGGCTCACAATTGTTAATGAGTTTTGGAATCTTACTTGATTACTGGATGAAACAGTTCCATTGTTATATACCCCTCCATTTGGCTGGGTATGATTCCATGAGAGATAAATTGTCACCATTTTAATTTTTTAATGAATGCCTATGTTTCATTGTCTCTTAACAAAATGCGTATTTTCTGACAAAATGCAACAGAAGGATTTTATGTTTATATACAAAAGACCTGAGTTTGAGTCTTCACTGTATCACCTCCTTGCTGTGTGATCGTTCTTGAGCAAGTCTCATGAGTGAGACTGATTTTTCACCTGAAAAAATGAAGCAGTACTAATACTTTTTTCACCCAGTAGTGAAGCTGCGCGTGCTTATGGAAACACTATGTTCTTTACCAAGTGCTTTGAAGTCATTAGTTCTCCTACTCCTTTCTCTTTCCTTTTCCTCCCCCCAGCCCCTGCTTCCTTACCTTCCTTCTTCTCCTCATTTTTCTTCCATTAGCTTTTCATATTGGGGACCATGTAGAAAGGAAAAAAAAAGCTTAAATAATTGTTCTTTAAACTGCTAGAAATGGAGGTTATTTATAGTGGCACAATTCACCTTAGCTAAAAAAAAAACAACTTTTTATGCAGATATTTAGGTTTCTTATAAGGACAATATTATTAGATACCTTCTGTGATGTCCTTGGAATAAGCTGAAATCAGTGTTATTTCTTCTTAACCTTTCATTCCAAGTTTGTATAAAATCCATAAAAAATGATTTTTTAGAGAGTAACTCATTAGCATAATAATTTCATGGGGTGGGGATATAGTGATTGGATTATTTCAAATCCCTAACCTGATTCTAGAAAGTGGAGTGGCTTCCTATTCTTGAATAGATTATTTTCTAGTGGATGTGGCATGACCATGGAAGGCAGTAGGCTGACAGAAATCCATAGTTATGATTCTGATGTTCAGTACGAGCTCAGTGATTAATGAAGTTATCACAAGTAGAAATTTGATCACGGATAAGGTCTCCATCTTTGCCTGTATTGCTGGGCTCTCTCTGGATGACTCAGCTAAACCATTGGATTAACTTTGCTTTCTCTTGACCAGGTATGTGGTTCAGACAAGACTGAGGATTTGGGTTGTGACCCACATTTGCCTCAGAACCAAAATTTAATTTTAATGTTTTGTGTGTCATGCAAATTAACTACATTAAGTCATGGACAGTTTAGATTGGCAAGGGCCTTATGGGTGCCTTTATTCATTGATTCATTAAATAATTCACTGATCCATTTCCACAGATGTTCATTAAATATCTCTTATGTGCTAAGCACTGTGCTGGGCACTGGAGTTAAGGAGATGAAAAAGCACAGCCTGAGCCTTGGTATCACTGGAGTGCTTCAAGCTTTTCAGTTCACAACTAGGTAAACTGAGGCCCAGAACACGTACCTGACTTGATTAAAGTTCACAGTTAGTTAATGGCCAAACCAGAGTTAGGATCTCAGGCCCTAAACCACCACCCTGAAACACTTACCATAACTATGATACCTTTTAATTATTCTTGTAAATTCACATAAATGTGCTATGGTATAATTAAGCATCATATATTTATACAAACAATTAAATGTATAATGTATTTAAACAACACATACCAGAGAAAACTCAGTTGGATTTATATACAGGCCATGTACATAACAGCCTAAAATAAAACCAACCAACCAAACAAAAAATACGGTTGCTGCTTTTAAGAAAGAATATCTTTGTTTACATTTGTAGCATTTTCTCAATATCTTTGTTCTGTGAACTGCCCATAAATAACGTTCTCTTTCCTCTGAAGTGTACTTTGTGCCATATTTTCTTTGTCACAAAGACAGAGGAAAAGCAAATGGCACTTTTACTCACATTAGGATTATGGGATATTTGTTGTTCTCCGACAAAAGCTAAATACATATTCATAGCATCCAACAAATATAGTAGAAATTCTATCTCTGCCTCTAGGCTGCCTTCAGCGAGGTCATACCAGGCAGTTAGGGATATATATTGGTTCTTATATGTCTACTGGGAGAAATCCATTTTGGGAGGTTGGGCTGGAAAGCAGTTTAGGCTGTGAGTTATGTATATTTATAGTGTTGCATTTACTCTCACTGTTCCCCTGTGTGAATCGTTGTATGGGTTCATGTTGACAGTATTGGATGAGGCACAATGTGTTAACCTCTTTTCTCCTGTAATTATATAAACATGTACCCTGTACGTGTTGACCTGGGAATGTTGATCAGAACATCTGTTATGATAAACGGAACAGTGAATGAGAGTTGATTTTTGAATTGTTAAGTACTAAAAGTCATTCTTCTGATCTGTGGTTTTATGCAAATGTGAATGTTTGAAAATGTTGCTGAAACCTGTCATTCCTTAACTTGCCAGAGGTAGAAAGAGAGTTTGCTTTTTATTGTTCTCACATGGATGCTGCCCAGCTAAGGAGTTATTTGTCTTTTTTGGAATCAATTGAATTAACCTTTATATCAATTTGTATAGCGGTCTAAGCATTCTAGAGCCTGTAGGAAAAGTGCCAGCTTAGTGTTACCAGTAATGTCAGGATAACCTCAAGAAATCTTGGCAAAGGTTTTTCAGTATGCAGTCAGCATCATTTACATGTTTTTGCAAATTTTGGGCAAAGAAGCCAAGAGCAGTAGGGTAAAAATTCATAACATGAATATTACTGTCATAATCCATCTCTCAAATGAATGATTAGTCAAAGAAGACCTTAGACCAGGGGCAAATTATTAAACTCAATTTGCAAAAGACCCCCTGGCCATTCTGATTGCTTGCAAATCCACTTCACTGCATCTGGATATCCAATCTAGGTATTATCAGCTACCTTTCCCATTATCAGCTTGGTGGAAAGCAGAAGACATGTTAAATATTTTAAGGTTGTTTTCATGTGTTTGTTTTACATACATTTTAAAATATTTTAATTTATTTATTTTTATTCAACTCACAATTGGTTTCTAAGGTTAACAACAACAGTTTTAATTTTGAGTTGCTTAGCACATCTGAAGTTTGGGAAAAAATTTCAACCAAATTGCTCACATACTCAAAAAACATTGGAAAGTGCTGTTCTGGGGAGGGAGGGAGGAGATATAAAAGTGTCCTTGTCTCTGCCTGATCTGAATCAGCTTTCTAAAACCAGGTCATCTTTAGTTCAACTTTCAAGGTCATTGTTTTGTAAAGATAAAGAGGTTCATTTCTATGGTGATGGGCTAAATTTGCTGAATCTATATTTGGAAATTTCCTCATGATGGGAAACATTCTTTCTTTTGCTTGGGTTCTGTCCAATGCTAAGAATCTAAATTTGTATAATGTTCTGTGCCAAATTACTCCATAATCAAAAGTTGTTTTCTTTCTATAAAGGTACCTCAGATATATAAAATTTATTTTTATTTTAAGAAGTCCAGAAAATAGTAATTATCTATAATCTTTTTATTCATAGATATCTTCCATTAATATTTTGGTGCATATCCTTTCAGAGATATTTCTCTATGTGCATGTTTACTTGCAATAGCTATGTTTTATTGATACAGCACTGTTGTTCTAAGGATTTTACTCTATTCTCTCATTTAATCTTCACAACAAATCTATGAAGTTGGTATTTGGTAATTCTGATAATATAGCTATTGTTTTTCCCAATAGGACAATGAAATAAAGAAATTATGTAATGTGTCTAAGGCCACACAGTACAAAGGAAAAACTGGGCTATGAACCCAAATAGGTTGACTTCAGCGTCCTTATTTTTAACCAATACACAATATTGCCTCTTAAAAACACGCTGACTACTACTTTTGACTTGCTATTACATTAGGAATATATCCTGAATATTTTTCATGTCAAGAAATGTATATCTACCCAAGAATCTTAAAGGTTGTACACTATTCTATTGGTGGTTTGCAATACTGTAGAGAACCAACCCTCCAGGTGATGTACATTTACATTGCTTCTAGCTTATTTCATCATTAAAAATAATACTGCTTTGAACATCTTTGAACATATATAATTTAAGGTATAATGTCTAATTCTTCACTATCCATGTAGTTTGCCTTTTCTACTAATACTATTTATTCTGTAGAATTCCTTGTTCAAAGATTATTCCTTGATTCACAGGACAAAAAAATTACATCAGTGCAAGGAATATTAATTGAGCACCTACTGTCTGACAGACAAATAGGAGCTGGAGATTCAACACTGAGCAAATGCACAAAAAGTTTACAGGCTAGTTATTGTTAGCAATTAATGAATTTTAGAAGCATTTTTAAAAAGCTTTGCTTAATTATAGATTCGCAATTCACTTCTCAGATATTTAGAAGTAGTACCAGTTTAAATGAAATGTTCAAGGGTAGTATTCATTTTAGTAAATGAAAATCTGTCTGGTGTGTGTGTGTGTGTGTGTGTGTGTGTGTGTGTGTGTGTGTGTGTGTTGGTAATTCAATCACTCTCCATCCTGAACACACAAAACTCCATAATCTACAGCTGCGTCATTTCATTTGACCATAAGAAAAATGTACCCTTTTAGGCTGTGCCTACATAGAGTCAGTATAAATATTTTGGTCAGTGACCTTTTGCTTTATTTGACAGTGTCAGGCCACTATATTTTCTCCTCCATTTTGTCTCCAGATTAACTAGCTGGTTGGTTAAGTTTTCTTCAGATGTTTCTTTTGTATGAGACTTTGTGGATAAATATCAGTCTTGCATGCATAGTCACTTTTATATTCGTTATTTATATATTAGCTCTCCACTGGCTTACATTATATGCAATTAAAATTTTTACAGTGCTTTTTTGAGTTAGATGATTGGAGAAGGAAAGTTACTAACTTTAATACTATACTTACAATTTTAAGTTTTCCTTGACAAACAACTTTCTGCAATATTTTCTCTCTACACCTGTTTTGTATTCTTTCAGCTTTTAATTCTCAGGAAATAGTATCCATTATTGAGTGATCACACTAATTCTGAGGAATAAGAACTTTTACATAAATCCCTATTAGCCTTAGAGATACAGTCTTTTATTTCATAAACTGTTCTCATTACAAACATAATTCACAACACTTTGTAATTTGTAAGGGGCTGTAGCAGATACTTGAGGCTTTCTGGATTACTGTGAAGGAAAACACGGATGAAGGGACACAATCAGATCTACACGATTCTCTTAGTTGCCTGGGAAAGGGAACATAAAGTATAGCCATTTGATCAATTTCTACTATATTTGTTTTATACTTTCTTGATGTAAAATATGATTTTGATTTTCTTCAATTTCTTATTAATACTTGCAATGCCTTCTCATAGCCCCTCTGCATATTAGTAGTTTATTCTTCTAATGTGTACTGAGCACATTGTGTGCTGGCACCAAGTTAAGTCCAACAGGTCAAAGATGAGTAAGTTATCTCTCCTGTCCTCAAAGAGTTTTCAGAGAGACCATGTATGGTAATAGGTGATGCCACTTTATGCTGTGAGAAGGACTAGAAAAGAGGAGTGAAACCAGTTGCAATGGAGGCTTGAAATCTATCTGTGAGTGTTTGCAGAGAAGTGGTCTTCACAAAGGAGATGATATGGTATTATTAATGGTAACATGAATGCTAACCAGTATAGCATTATCAAAATATGTTAAGAAAGAGAAATGATATTTTTAAGGATTTTAAGAAATCTTGCCCCAAAGTTAGAAGTAAACAGTTCCTTTTTTACCTTCCTTTATCCACTCATTTAAAACAAAATAATAAAACATATGTGATAGTTAATAGTCCAATTAATGGCATAGGAAGATTTTTGAAGAAACTGCAAAATAAATATGAAAAGGGGAATGCAATGACTGTCTTGAAGTTCTATTCCATATGAATAATATAAATTATTTTATATGTAATTTCAAATTACATATTTAGGTCACTTTATGAATTGCACTATTAATATTAAATTGATTTCTGATTTTTTAAAATATGAATTTGGTAAGAATCTATCTTATTACTATTTCTGAATTTAAACTTAAGGAAGTTTATTTAATACCTCTAGTTTAAGCAACCAAAGGACTTGTATGCATGCGTATTAGCATAACCAATGGACACAGACACTGGAGCGGTGAGGGCTTGCCTGAGGTGGAAATGGCTGGGGGGTGAGAGGGGGCAATGAGGGAAAAAGGAGACATATGTAAATCTTTAGACAATAAAAAATATCTCTAGTTTAGCCACATAACATCTAAATGCTTTTTGGAAACAACATATTTGCATCTAGTTTTTTTATTTTTATTTGTTGAACTCAGTAATATTTTGATATATGGCTTTTCAAATGAATTTTTTTTTTGCAAATGAAAGTTACAATATTAAGGAGTATATCATATTTGAAACAAATTGGCATTAAACCAAACCTTAGGTTCTGACAGAATCAGTGATACACCCCAATTTACTAAGCAATCTTAGACTCATGAGTTTTCTGAATCTCTGATCTTCAAGATCATTTCACCCAGCTCATTCCTTTAAGAGAAAACAAAGGTGTGGATAGTGAAGGGGCTTGGTAATTTGATCACTTTTTGCCTTTTTAAAATTTAGCTGACCTATATTTTATAAAAAAATCAATATAATTAAAATGTGTGTTCCTGTCCTTCAGTAGTTATTGCTATTTATACTGTTTATATGGTAGTTATTCATGTGGCTGCCTTCTCTGTTATCTCAGTTTGATCTGTTCTAGTATATCTTGATATTATTCAAGCATCTGCCTTCCCAATCAGTATGCATTTCTTCTGGGTCTAAATTTCTAACATTGAAGTAGCCATTTCCCAATTTTCTTCACAGTATGTAGTGTGTATACTTTAAATTTGTATTATTAGAATGCGTAACTCCAAGGTCTTCCCTATGATTTAATCGTCCATTTGTAGGGGAAAAAATCAACACCTATTTTCTATTCAGTAGCAAAAAATATGTTGCAAACAGTAGGAGGTTTATAATGTTAAAAGCATATTTGTTTTTAAAATAAGGAAGCATATTTACATGCCTGAACACAACCAATTTTTGTGCAATGGGACTAGGACATTATTTCCTGCAACTCGATTACAGTTTATATACTGCCTTCTGTCTCATATTCTTTATTCTGGCCTGCAATCAGCAGCTTTCTTTTTCCAAATGCTTAGTACAAGTTTGAGTGGAATTGCCTATGGTAGATGGAGAAGGAGGTATGCAAGAGTAGCTTTCATGCTTTCTATAGTTGAATGACTATAAACAATGCTAAAACTGCAAACAATTTCAGGACATTTCACAGACTAAAATTTTATTGGTCTCATGTTCGTACAGTTTTTAGTTTACTTGAAATATTGACAAAGGTGCTAATGTGCATGCTTGGTTGAATTTAACTTTGTAACATTATAATGAAGAACATTATTGTTTGTAGAAATATAGCTGAAAATACTGGAAGCACTCCTCTTATTAAATTAGAAATAACTGTTGCTTCCTGGCCCAAAGGAATCAGAAGCAAGCAGGAAGAGTGGTAGGTATCTCTCAGTGTGAAGTTGAGATGGGTCACTGTTCTCCTCCTTGGAAAACATATACCTTTACTATGTGCTTTCCACATAATTCCCTTTTGGGAAGATGTGACCTATTTATTAATTTTTCCATGGATCATGTGCATATTTTTCCACTTGCAACACGCTGGTAACTAGGCTGGCATCCCCCAACCTCACAAAAATCAGTGTTATAATGTTAAAGACATATTTCATATGGATGTAAAACTCTAAATCTGTTTTAAGGAATTAGAAGTATTTACCATTGAAAAAAAGGAAACCCATGTGAAAACAACCAGAATTTTAGGATAAAGAGAGGCAATGTTACCCAGCAGGAAACAGTACAGCACAGTGATTAAAAGACCTGGATTGAGGTCTTGTGTTTATTTCTTCTTTTTTTTTTAAAAAAAAAAACTTTTTAAAATTGATTTCAGAGAGGAATGGAAAGGGAGAGAGAGATCGGGATGAAGCCCACAACCCCAGCTTGTGACCAGGAATCAAACTGTGACCTTCTGGTTCATAGGTCAACACTCAACCACTGAGCCACTGGGACAGGGCTAGATCTTCTAAATCTTAGCTGCTGTTTTTGCCTGCTTGATCTACTAGCTACTCAGAGTGGTGTATTACTTTCCCATTGTGATCTATTTCTCCTTCTAGTTTTGTCAATATCTTGGCATTTTTTAATTAGATTATATAGATTCTGAATTATGATATCATCTTGAGTATTGACCCCTATCTCCTTATGAATTGCAGGATTTATCTCTATTTTTTTTATTGCCGTCAATTCTATTTTCTCTAATCTTAGGATATCTTCACCAGCTTTTGTTTGGTTAAGGTGGTTTTAGGACAAATTTTTGCTGCTTGTTCCCACATTTTTCACTATTTCTCTTGTAAGGGGATTACAGTTTTGTGCCCTTTTAGCCTGTTTAATAATCTTAAACTTTAAAATATGAATTTATTCCATTTACTTTTGATGTAATTACTAATGTATTTTTATATCTACCATTTATAACAACCATATTAAATTTTAATGAGACTTATTTCTACTTTAATCTTAAATATAATATTTACTGTTAATATGTGTTTTTATCTTTATAAGTATCATTCTTACTCTATTATTTTCTAAAAGTCATTTTAAGTTAAAATTAATTACTGAAATCTATCAAGTGTCTATAATAAATAATATGGTGACTGCATTTTAATGTTTGATCAATTTATATATTGGATATTATTAAAACTTTCCAATTTTTTAAATAGAATTACAACTTCTTTTTTATACCTCAATTTAAGGCACTCACCTAACTTTTTTTAAAAGTTATTCTTTACTAGAATTTTTTTTTTTTTTTTTTTTTACGCTCTCTGTCCATACCTTCCCTATATACATCAGGACCAGTAATCTGTTTTCTTGAGTTAATGTTTCGGAAGTATTATAAAAGATATTGTGTTTGGAAAGCTTTGCATTATCTGGATGTTTTTATTTTTATATACAAAAATTTAAACTGTGGCTTTGAATCAATAAAAATTAATTATTCATGTTGTTCAATTAATGGAGAAAATGGGTTTCCTAGAGCAATTACAAAGATTTCTTTAAATATTCAAATAATGATAAATATGTAAGCTTAAAGTTGAATTTAAATTTTTACTTTGAAAAGAGTAAAAGATAGGAAAATTTTAACCCAGCATCAAATATTGATCATCTTATCTTTATTTTGTATTTATACCACAGAAGCTATAATTTGAAATGAAGAAAGTACAAAATTCATTTTTTCATTTTATTTTGCCATTAAGAAACAATTTCAGGTTTTGATTTTTATGTTATTTTTCATTCCTAAATAACTTTAAGAAGGTCTTTCCAATTGCTCAATTAATTTTCTGTTTCATAAATACGATTTTACATTTCTCCTCACACATTATTATTAAGGTTATTATATCTAATATTTTAGGAATTTCTGTGTATTTCGCCTGAATGAAATTTTGAAGAAAACGACTAGTTTGTAGTAGAATAGGCAAGTGCTTTGAAGTCAGGCACCAGCAGATTCTAAATGCTTGCTCTGCCACTTGATAGCTATATATGACCTTTGACCATTGCGTAATATTACTTGGGATTATTTTGAAGATTAAATGAAATCTTAAAGAATTGTTGAGTGCTTACTCTATGGCAGCCACAGTTCTAACTTCTTCATTACGATATAACATTTAATCTTTATAATAGTTCTATGCATAGTCTCCATTATCATCCCTTTTTTTAGAGAAGAAACTCAGACTGAGGATTTAAGGAACTACCTAAATGTACTTGATGGCAAGTGGCAGAGCCAGAATGTAAGCCCATCCATAATGGCTCGGCAGTTCATGCTCATAGCACTATGTTCCTCCACATATATAAGAGGTCCAATTTGGTTCTTGACGCCCATTAGGCATGTAAATAGTTTTTAGCCTTGTGCTTAGCATGAGTTACCAAACATTTTAAATATATTCAGAGTACTATTTCACAATCAGTTGATTACTCTAACTACACCATCAATTTAGTTGAATAAATAAGATAACTATTGCAAACAAATACGATGTAAAATATTTTTTCTACTTCCTGAATATAAATTTGTCTGATCACCATTATATCTTTTGAGTCCTAATTCCTCATATTTAGAGGAATTGTTACCATACATAATGCATACTAATTTATCAGATGTAGTTCTCATAGTATCATCATATGACTTTCATATATCACAGACTTTTGAAGAGATATGAATTGCAAGCTGTGGAGATGGCTTATTCAGGGAGTTTAATTTATGAATGATCATGCTGAGAGTACATGTTGTGAAATTTGAAAGAGAGAAAGATAAATGCTCTCTTTTCATTAAGTACTAGTTTCCCAAGGACAGAGGTTGGAGGGTATCAGGTATCAGGTGCTCCCTTTTTATTCCATTCATCAAAGTAACAATAAGGAAGGAATTCTGTTGGAGGCAGCAGTCTCAGTTAAGTCACCCATAACTGAAGAGAGAGAGTTGATGTCAAAAAGAAAAAAGGCTGGGACAAGAATGAGGGAACTGGACAGAGACATAGCTGATAGAAGGTGACAGACAGAAGGGTCATGTTTTTAAATTCTACTCCACACTTTCGGTGAAAAAGATATGCTACAGTGCTATTCACCTGTTAAAAGATTTCACTTTTTGTGAGAGTTATCTTCCACAAATGTCACGTATCTTCTGAAAAAAAAAAACAAAAACAAAAAACACCGAGTAACACAAATAGGGAGATGCTACTTCATTCTTGTTCTCTTTTTTTGCAAGATGCTGAAATTTTCATTAATAAGTATTTTGGGCTTCTAATACAATAAGTGGCATAATATTGTTTCAAAGAATTCTGA
Source organism: Myotis daubentonii (assembly GCF_963259705.1). Classification (NCBI taxonomy): domain Eukaryota; kingdom Metazoa; phylum Chordata; class Mammalia; order Chiroptera; family Vespertilionidae; genus Myotis; species Myotis daubentonii. The sequence goes on along the minus strand of NC_081845.1, from coordinate 43,761,891 downwards.
TTTCTGAATTAATGTAGACAAATTAATATAATTTCCCCAATGCCTAACTCGATAGCTTTATGTCAATACTAGAGGCCCGATGCATGAAATCCATGCAAGAGTAGGCCTTCCTTGCTTCTGGCCGCCAGCAGGCACCCGGAACCTGGGCTTCCCTTGCAGCCCGGACTTCGTCCAGAAGGTCATCTGATTGTCTGGTCTAATTAACATATTATGCTTTTATTATTATAGGTAGAAGATTGTTCTGGAACTGTGTAAAATTTTGAGGGATAATATTCAGTTCCTAAGTCAAGATGTCTATATACATAGGCACTAAAAAAAGCAGTTACTAAAGACGAAATTATGTTAAATTTAGTTAGTAATACCAAGATAATTTTGCCAGTATGGAGTGCTCTGAAAGAGCATCTCCCACATATTCAAGTTCACAGAAAAAAGTAAGCCCAAACTCCATGTACTTAAACAAATCACACATATACATACATGCACCCATGTAAAGACATATATACACACTTAGAAATGTAGAAAAATGTTGACATTTTCTCTATTTCATAAAAATTATGTGATTATTCTTCCTTTTTTCCAGGTGGTATTTTCGAATATGTGGAATCTGGCCCGATGGGAGCTGAGGAACTTGCATTCAGATTTGCTGTGAACACCATCAACAGAAACAGAACCTTGTTGCCCAATACTACCCTAACCTATGACACTCAGAAGATAAACCTCTATGACAGTTTCGAAGCATCCAAGAAAGGTAATTGATAGATATTTAACATTATGTGTTCTGGATTTCAAATTTCCAGGAATTCTAAAGAGATTTCTTAATTTCAAATATAATTAAACTAGAGGCCTGGAGCATGAATTCATGCAAGGGTGGGGTCCGGCCTGCCTACCCTGATGGGAGGGGGGTTGACTGGGGACAGGGCTGGCCAGGGGAGGGGCTCCAGGCAATTGTTGGCTGGCCAGCCCCACCCCCTGGTTGAACTCCTGGTTGAACTCCCGGTCGAGGGGACAATTTGCATATTAGCCTTTTATTATATAGGATTGTTAGGAATATTTTCACAAAAGGTTTCTTTTCAAAATGCACCTAAAATTATCAAGGAAGTTAAAGTGATGTGACTACCCTTGGCAAATAATTGTGCTTATAACAAGAAATGCAGTCAGATCCGTTATAGTAAAATTGCTTTTTCAACCAAATAATTGATTATCAGTCAACTCCATTACATTATTACTGTGGTCCTAATTTACTGTCTACCTTGAAAACCCTATAGTTCCACATGATCTCTAAGCTTTATTAGAAAATTTTGAACAATCTTTAATTTATGTATAATCAATGCCCATTTTTTAACCACTTGATGTTCTTTCTTGTAACTGAAAATAAATGACCAATGATAAAAATTGGACTTTATGAAGAGATAATTAGAATACTTTATTAATTGTGTTTTATCATAAATGTTGTAAAACTGTATTTTAAATGATCAGAATAGGAAATAATTTTGTGGGCCATGAATTTAACATTTTTATATGAAGAAAAATAATAGAGAAACTATTATCAAGGCATTATTTTAGCCAAACAACAGTAAATGTGTTTGGAGAGATGTTTTGATGTTCATACTCTGTTTAAGTGGGAGGGTTTTTTGGGGGGCATAGATAGCATTCATGTAACAAGAATTAAATTTCATAATATACATTTTCTTCCAAATAATGGGCTTACAAGCATTTGCTCTAAATCTCTATTTTTTAACACAGTTTGCTTTTCTGTCACGCTAATATTGTTTTATTAGCTACCTTACACTGAGGGGAGTGTACACAATTATTTATAATTCTACCTTGGTGAAGATTTCTTCCTAAGCTCATTAATATTAATGAAAGCTGATAAGATACAATATTTCTTGAGATCAAAGAATCCTTCTTTTCCCCCAGCTATGTAGTGTTTATCAAATCCTATATTCTGTCTGCCCTTTGAATTCATATCTTTATGAATACAAATAAGTTTCCATATTTCAGAACCATGTCAGAGTGATGAAAGGATTTAAAGGCTGAAAAAAGGGTAAAGTTTATTGAGAAATACTATAATTATGATGATAACTACAAAATAAGTCATTAACTGGAAGACAGTACATTTTATGATATAGTTTATGATTATTTCCATTAAGAAGAAACTCTGTCTCCACTAAAATCATTTAGACCAAAGAATATGAAATATGAGTGCAGTATAAATAAAATATTAATATATTTCTTAATGGATTTCAAAGGTGCAACATGAAAAGGAAGAACTAGAATTTTCTAACAACAAACAGGTTACTGTCCTGGGAATACCCTAGCAAAATTATGAGATGTTAAATGTGTTTGGTTTTAAAATATTAAAAGGAATTTATAAATTTTGTCATCCATTGGGAATCAAATTCATTAATTGACTTTGAGAAGAAGGAAAAACTCAAATAAGTGTATGAATAACTTCATTTGTGAGATGTTGAAAGGTGAATGTCATGGTTTAGATCTTATCTTGTGAAGCTCTTGCACAGCAAATATATAAAAGGATAATATAAGGGGATATCTAATTCAGTTTTTTAACCTCATGGGGGATTCAATAAATAAATATGTGTTGCTTAGGATATTAATGGTTAATTATGAAATAACTTATTTATTTTGGACATTCTTAAAATGTTTTAAAATTTGTTTTCATAGGCAAAAATTAAAATTTTAAATTTGTACATATTCTCTGATATAAGTATGGTTTTATACTTTTAATAGGTAATATGGTTTTGTTCAATAAGTGCATATTTTGTAGCATTAATCCTTGAATTATTATTTGAATAATACATTGATTTTACATAATTCTGATAACTGAACACTCAAATTCTTATTTGAAATACACTTAGCAACATTCTAAATAACCTAATATAATGTTTTTAATTTTCTTGATGTGTGACTTGTCAAAAACTTAGTGAAAGAAGATTTTTTATTCTCAATGTATGTGAAATAAGATCCAAGTGAGTGAAAAATTTTAGACTCTAGACTTTCTGTTGGTTCAGAATTTCAATCATTTTAAACAAGTGGGTTTTTTCAACTGAAATTTACTCAGTTATTAAATAGCTCTATGCTTAATCTATCCATTACATGGCATTTTTATTCAGCAAATTGTCCGAAAGAAAATACAAGAATATTTTATACATCAGACTCATAAACTATCTTGGGAAGATCGGGTCTGCACACCTAAATCCCTATAACAATTCTCCGTAGTTCAGTTTAAATATTTGTAGGGATGGGCCCCTTAGAGCAGAATACTCCATTTTTGGACATTTCTTGTTTCCTTTAAAATTTAATTTTTAATTTAAATTGCATCAAAATCTGTGAGAATCTGCTAACCATTTGTCCTTTTCCAGCCAAATGAAACAAAGTTAAGCATTTTTCACAGGCCAGGTATTCAACTATTTAAAGATGATTTTATGTTTCCAATAACTATTCATTTCCTAGGCTCAAACTCACTTCAGTGTATCTTAAAGAATTGAAAGTCCTATTACAATACATCTATTCTCATCTGAAATCATCTAGATTATTTATTACTCGTTTGATTATTCTGCTTATCATTGATATGCATAAATTTTCCAGGAAGAAATATAAACTTTAAAAAATAAATGAGATTAATATAAAATACTTATAGTAACCAAAAGTCAAATAAAGATAATTAAACACTTATCTAAATGACTTTCTACCTAATGAAATTAATCCATATGAAATCAGCCTTTTTTTGAGCTATATTAGGTTATGTGTAGGTGGTTGCATGCCTAAGCTTGACTATTATATATAAGCAAATACTTAGTTGTATGTGGCCATAGTTTTTGGATGGGGAAGGGGACCAAATGGGTTCTGATTAAAAGAATTCAAATTGTAGAGAATGGCCAGTGAATTTGGGAAGGAACACTCTTCTCCCGACTCCCTTATAAGAACTATTCTTCCAAAATGAACATTCCCATCTTGAATTCTAGAGTAATCCTCCTCTGTCTCCTGATCTCTCCCATTCCCTTGACATTGTCTGCAAAATTATTTGAGCACTGAGCTTCAGGTGCCTGGGTGAATTAATTTCCTTCTAAGAAACTGAAAATATTTAGAGTTAGACAAAATGTAAAATTAGCTAAATGTAGGTTTTATATTTAAAACACACACACACACATCTTTCTTCAGGATAATTCCTTTGGGCTTACATAAATAATGTGGTAATGTTGGCACACTGGCATCGCTCTCATTATTGACAGACTTCTATCTCCTCTTCAGCCTGTGACCAGCTGTCCCTTGGGGTGGCTGCCATCTTCGGGCCTTCGCACAGCTCTTCAGCTAACGCCGTGCAGTCCATCTGCAATGCGCTGGGGGTTCCCCACATACAGACCCGCTGGAAGCACCAGGTGTCAGACAACAAAGATTCCTTCTATGTCAGTCTCTACCCAGACTTCTCTTCACTGAGCCGTGCCATTTTGGACTTGGTGCAGTTCTTCAAGTGGAAAACTGTCACAGTCGTGTATGATGACAGCACTGGTAAGAAAGATCAGTAGCCTTCGGGCTATGTTTTAAATATCAATAATTTTGTTCTGAAACTTACTCAAGATGCTTACTGTAGTCTTGGGTGCTTTTTTTAAATGGAGTAATGGGAAGATATTTGGCATTAACCATCAATACTAATTTCACACATTCAAACAAACAAACAAAAATACCCCAGTTAAATCATATGCATTTTTATATTTATAAAAGAAGCACCTTTTTATGTGGAGGATCAGTTAGTATCAACCGTAATTTTGGATGAAAGATGCAAATAGTATGAAATATGATATTGCAATATTTATCCCCAGAACATTTCTGCCGGGTTCAAGAAAATTATTCAACTTAAAACTTCATGATCGGCTTTCAATGAAACTTGTCAAGAAATTCAAGATTTTGCCTTCACATTTTTTCTAGCTCTTTAGGTGCAAAGAATGTTTATGAACAGTAATAACCTTTAACTGTATAACATATTAGAGTTTGTAAACATTTTATCTTAGATTTCAAACAATATAATATCCATTGAAATACTCATAATTTTGGGAATGTTTATGTGTAGACATATTTTAGGGACTTGAAAAATAAAATTTAATAAGTGATATTGATTGGGATCTTTAGTAAATATGTACTGTGCTTTCTTGTTTTAATGTACATAATTTATATATGAATGGTTATCTTCAATTATTAATTAAAATAAGTTCAAAATATAAGAAAGTAAACAGTAAAAGTAAAGTATTAATTTTCTTGCAGTTACATTGTTGAAGGATGTGCATACTGTTCTAGTTATTATATAGTGATAAGGAATTTTATGCATAGATATTTAGCAGTGATCTAAATAGTGCTCTTTAAATTCAAATTTTATGATATTTTATTCTAAGACCTTTCACTATACCTTGATGTTAACATCAAAATTAAAATCTATTTGGATTTAAATTCTCCCAAAGTGTGCCAAGAACACACTTTGTTCATGCATTCAGTATTTAGAATTATGCAGAAATCAGTCCTTTTGACAATAAAATTTGCCATCTGCAAAATGACAGATAGGTTTTTTTTCCAAAGAGAACAGGGAACAAGGCGTTACAAGGTTGGAAAATAATGAAAATAATTTAAAAAACATTTTAATTGGGACAAGGAAGAGTGAGTCTAAATACACATTAAGTGATTTTGCTTTTCTGATTAAAAAGTGAAATGTTTATAAATAATATTAACTTTCTATGTGCGTGGTTTTTCTTAATTGTATAATGTGATCATCCAGGGCATCCTCAGTTACAAACCAGTCCATATATGTTTAAGGATGGTCACATATTAATATCAATATACATGCATTATGAATCCATGGGTTATTTACTTCTCTATTCCCTCTGATATACTTCAGGTGAATGGTGCCCAAATATTACATACCCTCATATACATGCACTCACACACACACACATTTATATATGGATGTTGTACATGTGATATTTTGTATTTATTTCTTATTATCTTAAAACTCCTCAGAATTGGAAGAAAATTGGTAAACGTTCAAAATTTTTATGGACATGCAGTTTTCCCTCAACGTCCCCAGGGGAGTGGTTTCCAGGACCCCTTAGGACTCCAAAATTTGTGGATGCTCATGTCCCTTATATAAAATTGCGTAGTATTTGCAAATAAGCTAGGCGCATCCTCCTGTGTATATTTAATCATTTTTAGATTGCTTAGAATATCTAATACAATGTGAACACTATGTCAATAGTTTTTATACTGTATGACTTAGGGAATTATGACACGTATAAAAGCTGTACAGACACAACCATCATAGGCCTAACTACATAGTACACAATGGTAGCAACAACATTTTCTTTGGATCCACAGTTGGTTTAATTCAGGGATGTAGGACATGTGGGTACAAAGGACTAACTATATCACCTTTCTTCACTATTTGTGTGTGTATGTGTGTGTGTGTGTGTGTGTGAGTGAGGCATTTTTATTTCATACTTGTGGTTCTTGAGTGATTGAATTGACTTTAAGATAAACAAAAGATCCCCTTCTAAATGGATTCATTCTTTTTGATTATATTTAAAAGTCTCAAAGTATAATTTTAATGACATAATTTAATAGGATAATTTTTAAACTTCCAATGGAAAAACTGTGAGTATTTGATCATGTGGGAGGGAATCCTATTATAACTAGCACTGTGAACTGAAATGGGGAAAGAATCCACTGCATACCCAACAAGATGCACATTATTAATTCCATTATGGACTAAATGTATCTGCTGTTTACTGCAGGACACACTGTGCCATTTTATTTATGTTCCCTTCTTCCCTTTCCAGATTCACTTATTATGTATGCCTTTCCTCCCATTTATATTCATTTCTATTTTGTTGTGTTGTCCAGTTTGATACATGATAATTATACTTCCATCCAGTCTTTGTTCCCGCCCCCAAAACAGATGGGATGATAGATGAAATATAGTGCTGGAGTAGGAGAAATTCTTAGAATGATGTTAACAGGAGCTGTTTATTTTTTATGATAATTAGCATTTGTTGTTGTCATGGATGAATGCTTTTAAACACCCTGAAAGTCTGTTACAGCTCTGAATGATGTCCAAAAATGATAGAAAAGAATTGGCTTCAGAAACAAAGCTGTGTTTCTGTCAGTCACTTTGGAACATATGATTCATTTTAAATAAAAACTAAAAATAAGTTGGATAGCTGTCAGCTTGCAAGCAATTCCAGAATAAGTTGTGAATATTTGCTTTAAAATCCCTGTACTTCATCTTTGTTTATAGATCAGCAGTCCATTAACAAAGATCTCTGGACTAGTAAATAAGTCTGGGATTCTATTTCCAGGTTGCTGCTAAATTACTGGTACACCTATGGAAAAAGAGGAAGGGAATGAAGGCCTGGGAAGGGGGCTGGAAATGCAAGAGAGAGTAGAGTGAGGGGTCGGAGAGCGAGAAGATGTGAGCAGGACATAATTATAGTGTGGCAAGTACAGATAGAGAAGAGAAACAATATAGTGGCAGCTTAGGAGAGGAGGTTTTATTTTTTTTTTATTTTTTTAAATTTTATTTTATTGTTTAAAGTATTACAAATAGTAGTACATATGTCTCCTTTTTTTCCCCTTTGACCTTTCCCCGGCCTCCCCTATCCCCCCAACCCCGCTACACATGCCCATACCTCCCCCCCACCCCAGTGTCTTGAGTCCATTGGTTATGCTTATATGCATGCATACATACAAATCCTTCAGTTGAAAGAGGGGAGGTTTTAATGCTGCCTAAGAGAAATCAGAGGAAATATTTTGGTGAAGTTGATATTATCATGAAGTTATCATGAGGTTACAATAGGAATGCATCAACTAGAGGAGGACGCTGAAAGGTGCAACATGGAAAGATCTGAGAATGCCTGAGGGAACCAGTTAATCAGGGAACTGCAAGTGTTTCATTACCACTGAGCACCAGAAACTATAAAGATGAGGAATGATAAGGAAGAGTTTATAAAAGTCCAGGATAGGAACAATCACAAAAATTCTCAACTAGCTAGCTACTCTGTCTCTCCTCCTCCCCCAAACCCCCCCTGATAGCTGCATGCGTACAGCAGTACCAGTTATGTCTGTGTAACATGACCCTACTTTCCAAGCCACCACTGAGTGTCTCAGGGATGGGCTTGCACCCATTCAGTTCCTTTCCTAAGAAATCAGAAAAGGACACGGGGAGAGCAGGATACTGGGTAGCCTGGACTGTCATGGTTACTGTGGTCTTTGGTGTCAAAATACTCATTCAGGATTGAAATTCTGGCTCTGTTGTATAATTTTCAGCAAGTTACTTGACATTAAAAGCCGGCATGGACACATTTGTAAATTGAAGATAATAGATACTTAAGGGAATTGTAGTCATGACTAGTGAAATATGTAAAGTGCTTCATAGAACCCACATAGTAGGAGCTTAAAACTCACAATACAAATGCCATAGGCTATGTACCATTTTTTCTTTATTTTCTAAGAAAAAGGAATGTTATTAACTCCACCTTTTTTTTTTTAATATGGGAAAATTTAGATGGAAAGAGTTCAGATAATTTGCCCAAGGTTACGTAGCCAATAAATGGTAGACCTGGGCTTTGTCCTCGGCAGTCAACTCCAGAACCCACTCTGTTAAATGTTATGATAAATTGTTAGTTTTTACATTTTTATTTGATTCAGTTTTTGGTCATTGTTTAAAAAAAAAGAGACACAATCAGAATTACTTTTGACAAAGGCTCTCTGACTATAGTGTGAAGAATATGTTGGAGCTACTGTGATATGGGGGGAATCGGACAAGAACAAAAACAAGAGAATTTCTGAATTACTCAAGTTGAAAAAAAGAGTAACAGTCTCACTTAGGGAGACTTTGATGAAGTGATGTTGAGGTAGAGAATTCTCAGAAGAGTTGCCAGTTACAGGTTGTAGGGATTTAGTAAGTAAACAAGGGGAGGGAGTGATGGAGACAGAGAAAAAAGGAACGAACTCTACGTTTCTATACTGGGCTACTGATCAATGGAAAATTTACCTAAGTGGGGAAAACAATAAAACTGTATTTGGGAGAGGGTAGGGTAAATCTGGTTCTTAACACACTCATTTTGAAACAGCTATGAAGTATTTCCTTGGAATCATTCAGAGGTGTTGGAGGTATTAGTACATCTTGAAAAACAGGAATTTAATATGGGCTTATTATGCTTCCATTTGCGTTTTTCTCTGACCTCCATTTGGACTTCTTTTGTCAAATGAGGAAATGAAAAAAAATTGACCAAAAAACAAAACAAAACAAAAAACAAGGAAAACAACACACATGATCATGGTACAGGAAGTTCAGAGTTATGTTAGTGAGTAAGCAGTCATGATGATGAATAAAGACGTGAAGATAAGTTAAGAGAGAGAACGCAAGTTTTTGTAAATGAATGATAAAAAATTAGTCAATTCTTTACATATATAATATTTAACAAGTAAAACTTTGATTAATTTCTATTACATTAATAGACAAAAAAAGTCTAGGCCCTTTATCCTAAGCAAAAGCAGAAATGATTTCTTTACTACCTTCTGTAACTTGGATGAAATATATTTATAATCCAGGTTCTAGATATATCTGTGTGTGCCTTTGGAGTTAGTATAGTAGTAAAATACAAAGTTAACTGATAAGAAAATTTTTATTTTATTATATCTTGGACCTATATTTAGGTAGGAAAAATAAAAATTCAATAGAGTAAGTTAATATGAAAATATGTATTCCTGTAAGACACTAATTTTTGAATAATATAACAATTTTTGTATTGCAAAACAGACAACTAAATAATTTTATTTTTTTCCAGTGAGTGGTATATTTGGATCTAAGATGATTATATGTTTTAAGTACAAAGTAAAAAGTACTTTGTTCTAAGTACAAAGCTCCAAGTTCTCTAATTCCAAGTGCGTACCATTAGCAATTATGAATTAAACCTAATTATCTGAATATAGTTGATTACATAACTTGGTGTACTAGTGGTTTCACAAAGTAGATTTTTCTTGAAATAGTTTATTTCTATTTAAGCAAACATAAAAATTATATGAAATACTATGACTTGAATTCTGAGTATATGAGAGTGAATATTTTTAAACATTCATAGAACTACTTCTTTGTCTATGTTTTAAAATCTTTTAAGCATATAAAAATCTTAAAAAAATAAAATTTCTAAACGACAATCACACAATTTATATTACTGCCTCTAGTGAAATAAATACGTGTGTAGTTCTAAACAAAAAGCTAGGAGTATATCTGGTACCAGACTTTAATGATTAGTAATATTGTTTTTCTTGGAAAGAAAAAAAAAATCATAAAGTGAGAATAATTCCCTGGTGAAGGTCAGACACAGACAATTTCCTATATTTAAATCCGGAACATACTGGCATGCGCCTCTTGGTGGCTACTTCCCCCTTAGCCTTTTCCTGTTCTTGTCTGTCACCCTCTCTGTGCAGCATAGGGGGAGCATAGGACTTTTATTCTCTCTCTGATCCAATTTGGATTATTCCCTTCCTCAGGGTAAGGAAGAAAGCTCTCCTATTTTGGCATCTGTGCCATCATCCTGTCTGTATTACCTACTTCTTTTCAGCCATTAATTCCCATTCTTACACTCTTGAAGTCTTTATTTGTTCCCTGATTCTTAAAAGCTGCTATTGTTCAAGGCTTTAGGCCCAGTCTTCTTGTTTTTTACATATTTACCTCACTCTCTCTACAGAGTGAGGTACACAAATAAACTCATGGGTTTCTACTTGTTTAGTAGAAACTAACCTGTGCCTTCCTCTGCAGATGCAATCTGTGCTATTTAACGACGAGGATACGTTTTCAGAAATACATTGTTATATGATTTCATCATTGTGTCAACATCACAGAGTGCATGTACAAAAGCCTAGATTCTATACCTACTACACACCCAAGCTATATGGTATGCAACCGTCATATATGTGTTCTGTCGTTGACCAAAACATTGTTGCACAGTGCATGACTACTTCAATTTTTCCTACGAACTCCTTATTCACAGATCTAGCCACCCACTGATGATCTTTATATGGATCTCACAGGCACATGTAATCCAACATGATACAAAGTAAACATATTATCTGTACCTCAAAACTTGTTTTTTCTCCTGGATTTCCCTCTTTACTGGGTTGCCCAGCCAGATCCCTAGTGACAATTCTAGATTCTTGTCTTTCTTTCACCCTTATTTCCAATTGATCACTTAATGCTTCTCATTTCTATTGCACATCTTTCAAATTTAGCTCTATCCTGCATTTCCACTACAATAGTTAATGTCCGTATCATTTACTGCTTGACCATATTCTGCCCACTGCCCTATTTAAGCTCATCTATCTGATGCAGAGAAAATGGTGTTGTTGTTTTTTAAATGATAGTCTATCCACCTCCGTTTCAGGCATAAAGCCATTTGGTGGCTCCTCAGTTTTTAGAAGAATGAGTGCTAATTCCTCAAACATGCCACATGCAGCATCCAACATTGGTATTCTCATGCCTCTCTGATTTTACTTCCCTGGTATTTCTCCTATCAATACTTATGCTGCAACTTGTCTTATATACTAGTAATTGTCTTTCTCTCTTTCCAATCTTGCTCTGATATTGCTAAGTTTTGCTGTGTAGAAACTGTTCTCTCTGCCTGGTATACCCTTTCCCTTTGGTGATTCACCACCTTCAGGTGCACCCCAAATAGTGTTAGAAAGTATAAATGTGAAGTGACATTCTCTAACTTACACCTGTGAGTTGATAATTCCGTTCTTTGTGTATATGATACAGGAGTTAATTTAGTTGCTAAAATAATTAATCATAAGTTCTATACTAAGGCTTATTTTCATTGTACTCACCTAACCCATTTAGCAAGGGTGATGCTTTCCTGGACGTGAAAGGCCTAATTGTTTTATAATTAATTCATCTATTTATTTACTACTTCATTTGTTTTCTTTAATTTATTATTTCCTTTAGTCCACATCAATTATCAAACATTTGCTATCTGTCAGCACTGTCTAGGCACTGGAAATGTAAGAGTGAACAAAACAGACAGAAATTCTTTACCTGGTGGAGTTTGCATTCTAGTTTGGGTGATATACAATAATAATATCTGTATTATATATTATCCAATGTGGTAAGTATTATGGAGAGATAAAGCAAGAAAGCCATATAGGGAGTACAAGGGAGCACAACTTAACAGTACAATATTAAGTTGAGTTGTCAGAAGTGACTGTATTTACAAGGTGACATTTGTGCCAATATTTGCATAAGCTGAGGACATACACCATGGAAATATCTGAAGGAAAGGTGTTTCAGAGAAAAAGCAAGAAGAAAACAAGTAACTAGGGGAGAAAGAGATTCAAAGAAGGGAGTTTATTTCTTTGGTTTTTTAAATTTCAATTTGGAGAAAGAGTTTGGGGAAACTGAAAGCTGAAGATATTTTTGAGATTGTGTTACATATGTGTACATGTTTATATGTGTGTATATGTACATATATGAATACATACATATATGTTCGCTTATTGTCTTGGCAACCATAATGTCATTTGTTTAAAAATAACTAAGTGTAGAACATTTTGGCAAAAATGTTCATTTTTATATGAGTTACTTAGTAATTAATGATTATGGTCCATAGCACCAACCTCTAAACAAGTGGGAGAATTCATTTTAAAATACAATAAAACTTCAGGTAAAGAAGAAGAGAAATGAGTCAACTATATGTCTATTTCTGAAAGATTTAATAGATTAGTTACCAGATATTCTACTAAAATATATTGATTCTGTATCAGAAACATTTTTAAAATTCTAAATCCTGAATGCATTAAAACCTAGGATTGATGCTCATGGTATATCAAGTTAACACAACTCCCCTTTAAAGCAGTTTTCTCAATCCTACTCACCATTGTGTAAATTTTTATCTTGTTTTAAATATAAGCTATATAAAGTATATTTGGAGACAAAATTATCTAGAATCAAAAATTTTGAGAAGACAAGAAAGGATTAACACTCAAATTCCAGACAGAATAATTGTCCATAATTATTGCAGGATTATTTCAGATGGGAAATGACAATGATGTGGTGTCTACCCTGACAATATTTCAGTGACTCTAAAAACAGCTCAAGAAATAAATTTCTTTTGTATAAATGCACTAAATACATGCTAAGTCTACTCTGTGATAATTAGAGCCTTGACTAGCGAAAGCCAATAACAATACAAAGCCCTATAGCTTTCCTTCCCCCCATATAACCATCAAATAAATTATTTTACAATTAAAAAACACTTGCATTTTTTTGTAAACCCAGTTATCTTTCTTTTGATAAAATAAAATTTACTATATAATATTAAAATGAAAATCCAAAGCACTGGTTCTTTAATTTAACTGCTATCAGAAATGGTATTTTCTGGGCTACTGTTAAAACTAGAGATTCCTTGGTCAACTCCTATGATTCAAGAACTTGTGGAGTATGACCAAGGACTTGCAATTGAATGAGGCATTACTAGTGTTTACCAATATCTGATTATCTCTACTTCTAGATCTCAGCTAATTGAAGTTAACTAATCCTCGAATTTAGGTGTGGCCATGTGGATTGATTTAGTTGATGAAATGTGAGCAGTAGTGTTGCTCATTTCCTGGTAAATCATTTCATTACCTGGCACTAATTCTCCAGCTTCCTCATTCCCTGCCAGAGCAATTGTGCTCTATGTTCAAAGCATCCTAAAATGCTGAGCCAAAATATTGTAGATAGCAGCCTTGGACAATTATTTTGATCTACAGTAGATCTTTACTTTTAAGAGACATACAATTTTGTTCTGTTAAACCACGGGGATTGATTTTTCCTACACCATAACCTAGTCTAGCCGTTCTCAAACTTCACTGTGCAATATAATAATTAGGAATTCTTGTTAACACATCTTGAGGTTCTTACTCCCAGCTTCTGATTTAGTAGGGATAGAATGTGGCCTGAGACTTTTTCTTTCTAATAAGTTGCCAAGTGATTATCATTCTGGTAGTTTAGCAACCACATTCTGAGGACCACTGATCCATCTGATCTTGAATAACATGCAAATTATCATATATTAAAAAATAATTATTGATATGTAAACCTTAATAGAATAAACAAAGATATAATTTATAGATAGAAACAAATTTAACATTTTAAGGAAAACTAGAATGATTTTATAGTGATTTAATATTGTCAAATTATCAACTACTTATTAAAATATTTAGTTTTTTGAACTTACACATTATGTAGTTTTAATTATGCTAAATATTCTTTCTCTTAGAGTAAAACAGTTCTGAATTTGTTTTAATATGGAGGAAGAACATTACACTCTAAATATAGTAAAATTGTCAAGTATACATTAATAAAATTTAGAATAATCCAGCATTGGCAAAATAATTTATAATATCCATTTCAGCAAATTTACAAATAGTTTTACTTTTTAATTTAACTTTAAAAGAATTTTTCAAAAAGTCCTAATTGCATGACTAATGATTCTGATTTGTCAATTAAGCGTATTTTAAATCTCCTGTTCCATTTTCACCATTAATGTTTTATGCTTTTATCCAATTGAAATAATTAGGTTGGCATTAAAGAAAGAGAATTAAGTCAGCCCTTGAAATCTTAACACTAACTTGTTAATTACCCCATTAATTATACAATGAAAAATGACAAGCTATAATTTCCTTTCCTAAAGTATGACGGAAGGTCAGAGAGCTCTTTTATTGGCATATTGAGAGACCAAACAAATGATGCAAGTTTTTTTTTCTTTTAAGTACCATCAGATGTCATTGGAAACTCTGCCAAAGAACTAGATCAATATTTGAAATATAATCTTTAAATATTGTTTTATCTATTCTTAAAGGAAACAGTACCTATTATATATTAAGAAGTAAAATGACACTCAATAACCAAAAATAAAATAATCCAATAAAAAATGGATAGAGTACCTAAATAGACATTTTTCCAAAGAAAAATACAGTTGGCCAACAGGTACATGAAAAGCCATCAGAGAAGTGCAAACCATATCCATAATGAGATAGCACCATAAAAAAAGACTGGCAATAACAAGGGTTGGTGAGGATGCGGAGAAAAGCAAACCTTTCTTCACTGTTTTTGGGACTGAAAATTGGTACAGCCACTATGGAAAACAGCTTGGAGATTCCTCAAAAAAATTAAAAATAGAACTACCATGCGAATCACCAATCCCACTTCTGTATATGAATCCAAAGGAAATGAAATCAGGATCTCTACTCCCATGTTTACTCCAGCATTATTTACAATAACCAAGGTATGAAAACCACCTATGTTCATATATGGGTGAATGGATAAAAGACATGTGATCTATATATCACATCACACACACACACACACACTCATGAACACACACACATGTACATGCACACCCTCACGAACACAAAATGAAATATTATTCACCTATGAGTAAGAAGGAAATTCTGACATTTGCAACAATTGGATCGAGCTTGATGGTATTATAATAAGTGAAAAAAGTTAGAGAAAATAAGACAATGTATGATCTCACTTATGTATAGAATCTAAAAAAGCTGAATTCAGAGAAACAGAGAGTAGAATGGTGGACAACCAGAGGCTGGCAGGTAGGGTAATTGGTATCTATTCCAGTTATAAGATGAATACATTTTAAGAATATAATGTACAACATGGTAACGATACTGTATTATAGACATGAAGGTTGCTAAAGAGTAGATATTACCCCTCACCACCCCTTCCTCCCCCCCGCCAAAAAATAAATAAATAAATAACACGCTAGTTATGTGAGGTGATGGAGGTATTAGCTAACACTATTGTGGTAATCATTTTGCAACATATATGTGTATAAAATATTCAAGTTGTATACCTTATACTTAAATCAAAGTTATATATCAATTATATCTCAAGAAAGTGGAAAAGAAGTAAAGTGACAAAGCTATTTGTATTTGTATGTTAAAGAAAACAAATCTAGCCTGGCTGGCATGGCTCAGTGATTGGCATCAACCTGTGAACCAGGAGGTCACAGTTCCAATCCTATCAGTGCACATGCCTGGGTTTCAGATTTGATCCCCAATGTGGATCAAGGCAGCCTATCAGTGATTCTCTCTCATCACTGATGTTTTTCTCTCTCTCTCCCTCTCCCTCTCCCTCTCCCTCTGTGAAATCAATAAAAGTATATATATATATATATATATATATATATATATATATATATATATTCTCCAAATCTAAAGGACATGCCCAGATCTTAGCTTTTATACCATTGAAAATTGGTTTCTTTTTTATACCATTGAAAATTGATTTCTTATACATTTATTCTACAGCAAAGATCAAAGATCATTCACAGAGGCTATTGGAAAATCAGAGATACACAGAATGATTTTCTGTGGCTATAGAAACAGTGTTTCTTGAAAGTAACTTATTTTTTAGTAGAGGCAGGGCAGATTTTACATGAACAGTGACCTACTATGATATTGTTTACTTAATTATGTATGTATTTTATTCAATTCAATTTAATTTATTGCTTCACTATTTAGGAGACTAGGTTTGTACCTTGACTGGGAATCAAACCAGCAACCTTTTGATGTAGGTGATGACACTCCAACCAACTAAGCCACCCAGCCATTTAATAAATGTTTACGTATTTAAAAAAACAAAACTGATGCCTTTAAGATATAAACATTTCTATTGAACAAAACTGGAGCATAAAATACAAATGCCCCATCTCCCCTATGCAAGTGTAGGCTATATTGTTCCTTAAAAAATATCAACTGCAATGATTAGTTGAAAATTTTCTTTATAAAACTGAATTATAAGTTGGTGATATTTTTATTGCACTATTATTTTTAAGTCCTGAAATTCATTGCTCTTGATTAGTCCTTATAGATTCTCTAAGATTGGTCCTCTAAGAATTTTGATGCTAATACTGTAACATTTTAAATTGCACTAATGCACACTTATCCTATATAATAAAACCCTAATATGCAAATCAACCAAACCCTAATATGCGGAACGACCAGTCGCTATGATGCACACTGACCACCAGGGGGCGGACGCTCAATGCAGAAGCTGTCTGCTGGTGGTCAGTGCACTCCCACAAGGGGAGCGCCGCTCAACCAGAAGCCAGGCTCAAGGCTGGCGAGCGCAGTGGCGGTGGCGAGAGCCTATCCTGCCTCTGCGGCAGTGCTAAGGAGCAGCAAGCCTAGCTCTGAGGAGCAGTGAGCAGGCGGGTGGTAAGGAGCGAAGGGTCCCAGACTGCGAGAGGGATCCCAGACTGTGAGAGCACACAGGCTGGGCTGAGTAACCTCCCCAGCCCCAGCACATAAATTTCATGCACCAGGCCTCTAGTTACAAATAAATGATATTTACAAATTCTTTTTTTTAACCTATCACAATCTAGTGCTTAGGACAGTATTTCATTTAAAATTTTATCTGGATCTATCTACATTTAAAAATATATATTTTTTTTTATTGATTTCAGAGAAGAAAGGAGCAGGAGAGAGAGCTAGAAACATCAATGATGAGAGAGAATCATTGATTGGCTGCTTTCTGCATGCCCCCGGCTGGGGATCAAGCATGCAACCGGGGCATGTGTCCTTGACTGGAATCGAACCTGGGACCCTTCAGTCTGCAGGCTGATGCTCTATCCACTGAGCCAAACCAAGGAGGGCAAGGATCTGTCTACTTTTATAAGTTTTAGTTTTATGGCTTCTCTCCCAAATAAGCTGTTCCAGGGGATTCATCTTCTTCAGACTATACCGCCCATCCCCCTGGAACAGGTGCTGGCTTCCAGTAAATGCTCAGTGCATATTTGTTGACTGAATAACTGAGTCAATACTATACAGTTATAGGTCCAAGAACCTATATTTTGACCCAACTACACTTTCACTTAGATTTCAGAGAAAACGTTTTGTTATTTTGTTTGGCGATGTACTTATAATTCTGCATGTCTAGTTGAGAGAGTCCAAAATTTCCTTGTGTTGATCTTAATCTAGTTAATTCTTACCTGCCAGCCTTCTGATAAAGTAAACATAATTACAAAGGAAACCTTGGTGGCTGATAAAAAATATATCTTGACTGTAGGGATAAGTTCATGATATAAAAACTCATCAAATTTTACTCTTTAAATATGTAGACTTTAGGAAAAATTAAAAACGCACACCAAACAGGGACTAATACATCAACTTCTTTTATGTTACAACTGCAGCATTTATGTTAATATTCTGCCCCTATACTTAAAGATTTACAAAATATATCACTAGAGAAAATTGAGGATGACTTTGAGATTCTTGGTCCGTAGGCTATATTAACTTTCCTGCCAGATAGAGAAGTTAAAACTGCTACGTTTGTATCTAGTCAACATTATCTTACAATTTGCAAATTGTAACCAGGAATATATGGTAGGGGCCGGGAAGACAACATAGACATTTGGAGAAGAAATTATCTCCTCACTATTAACAGGGAGAAGAGACAAGGAAGACATAATGCATGAGAGATACATCTCACTAACGATCATCCTAACAAGTGCTGTTGAGAGCTTGCTGCATGCTGGGTACGGTCTAAGTACTTAGCGTGCATTCCTCAGTGGTCTAGTTTCATAACTTGGTTTTATTGTCCTCATATACTAGTGTGGAATCTGAGTTGTAAAGACAGTGAGGAACTTTTCCAAGGTGAAATGCTGTGGTGTTGGGATCAGGATTTGAACGCCAGCGTTGAATCTAGCACTTATGTTCCTCACTACCAACTCTCTGCCTTTACCACAAGTAGGCAAATACCAGCAAACACAACAAGGGCTGATGACAGAATGAAACTAACTGTTGTACATATTGCAGGTTGAGGAGGGACTTAGCAGCTGAAGCTAAATGATAGTCCAGGTCCACAGCTCCTTATGCATGTCTTTATTTTACAGGGCTAAATTGTGATATAGACAATTGGTTGCATGTAGAAAAGTGCTCAGGCCTGCAGAAAGTGTTAAACAAAAGTAATAATATGATATCATCTTTGCAACTTTTACACTCTATGCATTTTTGAGGATTCAAAGTTTTCTCCAAGGCTACAGAAGTGCACATTAAGCCAAGGTTTTATTTTATGAGACATAAGAAACTGCAGCAGACAAACAAAAATAAGAGATAAGCAGAGATGAGTAAATGGTATATAGTGTCTCTAGTTTTACAGAGGATAAAGATTATATCTGCCGCAGCAGACTGTCACTATAAAAAGGATGCATAATGTCTCTTATACAACTCCCTAAGTCATTTGCTTTTTTTCGTACTAAAGATGAATAGCCCCTGCCATACTGTAAAAGGGCAGGCAAAGTAAAGTTAGATCATGGAAAATCTACCTAAATGGCCGGAATACACATTTAATGGCAAGTACATAAAGCATTCAGCATGGAAAGCAGAAGGCAGCATTACATATCACTGTGGTATGAGGCGTACCAATCTCAAGTATCTATGGCTTAGGGCAGAGTTTCTCGTCCTTGGAGGCAGATTAGCTCTTTGTTGTGGAGGGCTGTCGTGTACATTGTGGGATGTTTAGTAGTATCCCTGGCCTCTACCCATCAGATGTCAGTAACAATACCCACCGCTAGTTGTGAAAATAAAATGTCTCCAGACGCTGTCTGTTGTCTCCTGGAGGCAAGATCACCCCTGATGGAGGAACTATAGCTTAGAAGCTATATATAAACTCAATACAATTAGCATTGGGCTGAATGGTGTCTCTATTCATTGTTCACATAAACATTTGTTAGTTACCTACTAAATGCCTATCACCATTCCCAGTTCTCAGAGTACATAGATTTGAATTAAACCAAGGATCACATAAACCATTCATTCAGAATTGCCAAGATTGACTCTAGTATTCCATTAGATTATCAGGCCACAAATTATGGGCTTTATTACCTCATGTCAATGTAGAGCTATTTTAAATGAGTTATCATGTTTTCCCTGGGAAATGGATATGAATATTGACTCAGAAAGCATTTTTAGTGTTTTTTCAAAGTTATAAGTCAAGATGCCTTTGCATTAAGAACATTCAATGGTATCTTGACTTATAACTTTGAAAAAACACTAAAAATACTTTCAGAGTCAATATTCATATCCATTTCCCAGGGAAAACATGATAACTCATTTAAAATATCTTTGCATAGACATGAGGTAAGAATGTTCTTAATGCAAAGATGGATGTGATAAACTAAGGCTTGAGTTCAAAGCTATAAAGATTGTTTATCCATCCCTGATTCTATGTATTTACTGTTTGAGATAATAAGAATATCTTGAATTATTTCTATTGTTAGAGAATTTCAGAAGGAACTAAACATTTGAAATAATTCCCAGAACCATTCTCTTTCTGGAAGCCCCTTTCTAACTACTTTACCCCTCTCCCCTCCTTCAAAAAAGGTAGTTCAGATCCTGGAATACAAACAAAAAAATAAAGAAGCAAATAATAATAGTTTCAGAAACTGTGATACATATTTTTACTTTTGTCATCTTATTTAATCTTGCAGGAAGCACAGAGTAATCACAGAGACCATAGAAGTAAAGAAGTTACATAACTTGCTCAAGGTCACACATTAATTAGTACCCATGACTGGATAAATCTAAGGTCTATGCTTTTGCACTCTACCACTTTTCATTTGGGCCAAAGTAGGTTGGGGTAATATTCATACTGTTTAACAACCAATTTCCTCATGAGATGTTTATCAGTTGAGAATCAACCCTGACTTCCACAGATGATCCAAGGGCCATACCCAAGTAGAGGCCATATTCGAGCTTTTACTTAACATCTCATAAATTATTAGAGCTGATTCGCCTTCCTAATCTAGACAGCCTCCTCACAATAAACTTGAAGTTTTAAAATGTGTAGCAAACAGGCAAATGCGTTTAAAAAATATCCACGGTACCAGCAGGGCCACCATGCTTCAGGGTAGGGCCAGGGAAATCAGACCAAGTGCCAGCCGAGAGTCAAGGGAGAATACCCAGAGGATGAGCCCTGGTATAGGAATGGCTGATGGGCAGCTGAGAAAGGGAAGAAAATGATTGAGAAAGAGGAGGGTGCAGAAGGGTGGAAGTAACCAGCCAAAAGGGTCCTCAGTACCAAGTCTGAGCAGAGGGCACACCTTAGGGCTGCAGATGAGAGCAGTGAAGGCCAGAAGAACCCTTTTGCTGCCCCTAGATCTTCAGGAATGTCTCCTGCGTGAAAACGGATTCAGGGCTCCTTGACAAACTCTTTGAAACAGGGCTTCCTTACAGTGGTCGGCAAACTGCGGCTCGGCAAACCGCGGCTCGCGAGCCACATGCGGCTCTTTGGCCCCTTCAGTGTGGTTCTTCCACAAAATACCAGCTCTTCCACAAGATACTGACTTCTGCGCATGGGCCACAAAGTTTCAATCTCACTGTACATGCACACCCACACGTGGTATTTTGTGGAAGAGCCACACTCAAGGGGCCAAAGAGCCGCATGTGGCTCTCAAGCCACGGTTTGTTGACCACGATTCAGTGAAATGACCATTTCCTTTGACCAAAGCAATCTGAAAGCACTTTGGGCGTCATTCTTAGAATGAATTCAAATACTAAAATTCTCCGTTAGATTCCAGAGCACAGAATTTTCCAGACCACAACTAAAGAGCAAAAGTTTAAAATACAAATACTCTCAAAGAGGAAACATATTAGAAATCAATTAGTAAAGACAGCAATCTAAATGAGCACAAGCCTATCGTTCTCTGACTAAAAGGAGAGAAACAAGCATGCAGTCCACTTGTTTCCTGAAGTGCTAGAGGGGTCACCCAGGAGAGGGGAAGGCTGAGAGGAGAGACTTGGGCAGAGATACATTTTATCCGTTTCCATTTCAGTTTCACCCTAAACAGTGCCTGAGAAAACACTCAGTGGACAAAGGGACGCTATACCAAAACCTGTTTCATGTCATATTTGGGTGTGCTTAAGAACAGCTGATGCAGAGGTGGGGGTACATCAACAGAAAGTCAGTGCGCTCCAAAGAGAAAGTGACAGTCAGGAGCACAGGGTCTCTGAGGAGACTCCAGCCTGAACTTCACACACCTCCGCCCCTCTTTGTTCTATTAGAAATAATCTCTCTTAAGTGGCCCATCATCAATGCCATCGTGATTTTTTCACATTTGCTAAAAGCTTTTCCCTCAGCCCACTTACAATTTTCTCTTTTGTTTCTAAGTATTTAATTCCCTCCCCGCTTTATTTTGCAGTTAACTGACTTGAAACATCTGATATGAACTGGGCCTTACAGACTGATTTCTGCTGTCCTTGGCTACAGCCACCCCCAGCACCTAGAAATAGCCAGTGCAGATGCATTAATTGAGAGGCCCTTCAGTGGGCCATTGTTTTGAAATTTTGTAGACAAAGAAGAAAGAGACCTCCAATTGGAATGAACTCTTTGTATTTTCACTTTTTTTTTTAAAGAGGCAAATGGCTCCCTTTTAAATTCAGAAATATAATGGCATTGAGGCTCTAAATTGTTCTCATCTGAAATGTTTTCCTCCCATCTTCACTTTCCTAGGTCATGATCAATTTTCTCCCAGAATGAATTATTCAAATTGGGTCCGGTCTTCTGGATCCTTAGGGAAAATAATGTCTCTGCACTTTGGGTCTATTCTACTCACTTATCACTTGGCACATTCTGCTTAGTACTGGCAGACATTCCTTTTTTTCAACGCGTAATTTATTTCTCCCAATGGACTGCGAGCTTCTCAAGATGAAAGATCATGAAATTCATTTATTCATTCAACAAGTGTTTTGGAATATCTCCCATGTGCTAGATACGCTCTTTCACCTGAGATACATACAAGAAATAATCAGATCAAATCCCTGCCTCCATTGGGTTTATATTCCAGTGGAGGGAGACAGAAAATAAGTAATCAGTGTCATAAATATGTAGATTACAGAGTGTTAGAAGGTGACAAGTATAACAGAAAAAAAAAAGTACAGCAATGTAGGAGGAATATAACTTATAAATGGAGAAGATTACAATTGTAAATAGGTTGGCCAAGCAAGCCTTGTGGATAAATAGGAAAAGAGCATTACAGGCAAAGAAAATTCTCTAAGGTGGAAAGTTGAAGAACAGAGTTGCCATCACCTGACTCTGGGAAGACTGTGAATGGGACAGAGAGTACAGCTTTGGATATGTTAAGTTTGGGGTTTCTGCAGGCATAGAGGTAGAGATGTGATGGAGTAGGTATTTGGATATAGGCGCCTGGAGATCCAGGAGGGCCTGGGCTGGAAGATACATTTGAGAGTAATATCAAAGCTATAAAACTGGGTGAGATCACCCTAGAAGTGGATGTAAATAATTAAAGAAGAGGGGCTGAGATGAGATGGACCTGTAAAACAGGGGAGAACAAAGAACAGGAAGTGCCCTGTAAATAAAGTGAAGAAATGATATTGAAGGAACATGGAGTGATACTGCTTATCAGTGAAATGAAGGCTGAGATTTGACTGTGGAATTCAGTAGCCTGCCAGGCATTGGTAATCTTAACAAGAGCACTTTTAATTGAGTAGTGGGCACAAAAAACTTAGAGTGAGCTTAAATCAGAATGGGCGAATCAAAGACTGTGAACATAGACAACTTGCTGTGAACTTCTTTATAAAGGAAAGGGACTCGGGGAGGTGATAGCTGGTGTGGAAGCTAGTGCAAGCAAACATTTCCTTAAATCGCAGTATGCTTGTATTCTGAAGAGAATAATAATAACGAAGAAAGGTTTTACACTTCAGGATTGAGAGCATTGTGGCCTTTTGTAACAATAGGAAGGGAATGCTACATGAAGGTAGCATAGCGGTCTCCATGAAGAAGAGACCCAACCTGTGATGGCTTTGATAAGCCCGGTTGGCGAATAGACCTCCAGGGCTTTTCTGTCAGCCGGTTAAGATTGAGAGAGTTGAGATAGAGTTGATGTTTGCCGTAGGAAAAAGGGAGAGAATTGGACAGTGCATGAAGGGAAGAGCCAACAATTCTTAGAAAGGGGACTATTGTGTCACATAATCAAGAAGAGAGACTTGGGGGTTGGGGGAGTGTGTTGTTTCTTGTAATATAAGCCCTCTCCCTGTCTCTCCCACTAATTCCTCAGTAAAAATCTACACGTGCACGTTTTCTGTGGAAATGTCAAAATGTGCTGAAAGTTGTGTCAAGGTTGTAAACATATTCAAAGAGTGAAGCAGAGCCTTCCATGGGAGGGCGCATTGAGGTTACACAGCTGATGTTCACAGCCAGACCTCTGTCATCATCGCTTGCCCCAGGCGCTCTCATGCATTTCGCACCAAATAACCCACTCAGAACATTCTACATGCCTAATTCTTCAAAGTCCTGCCTGGTAACATACACTCCAGACTCCTAACTTCCTTACCTACTTGGTTTTGACTTAGCCTTGCCAGCGGCACAGCCTCTGATTATCTTCCCCTAAACCCCCTCATCTCATATTTTCTCCCTGCTCAATGCCAGGGAGATAGAACTATTTGCACTTCCCCAAACTTGCCATGCTCTCACCAATGCCTCTGCACAGGAAGTTAGCTCTGCCTGACATGTTTTTCTTTTCCTCCAAGAGTCAAGCCTCCCTCCTAGCCTGTTTAACTCATGATCCTTTAAAATGTCATCTAAAACATTAATTTACTAGACAGTTGTCCCTGCCTCTGCACTACCCTCATGGTAGTACTAACCACAGTACATTGCAGCTCATGGTTTCATGTCTGTCTGCCCCCTTTAACTGTGAGGTCTCTATCATCTTGGATCCCATGGTGTTCTATGTACTTAGAATAGAGCTGTTACATAGTAGATGCTTAATAAATTATTATCATAATTGAATAAATATGTAAGATCAAGATTTGTGAATACCAAGGCAGATAGCCTAACAATATTTTTTACTTACTTTAGTCAGATATAGAGTTCACCTGCTGCACTGAAGTAAGTTCACTGTGTCTCTGGTACCCACAACTATACCAACTTACAAGTGGATCCTAATGTTTTGTTTTATGTTTGACTTTTTCCCTCAGTCTCCTGTTGAAATTAAAGTCTGATTGCTTTTGAATTATAACTAATTTGTTGGGGTTCTAACTTCCAGCTTAATTATTTCTGCTGCTCTCTGATCTCTACTTCTGTGCTTCCTGCTGGTTGAGTCTTTCTTTCCTCAGTGGGTAGTTGGCCTAGGATCTGGAAAGCCTGAATGACCAGTACATGGAGATTGCACAGCTCTGCTGCTACTAAACTGCTTAGCCCTACTCCTCACATACCCTGTGACACACCCAAGACCAACATGAGATCAAACTTTATGATTTGGAATTAGGCTTCAAATTAGGATGAAGGTCTATCCTATTATTACATTACCCAGCCATGCTACTTTCAACTTACACTTACACTTCGTTCCTCTCCTGCCCCCCCAAAGTGTCAGTATGCCTCATGCCTGAGGCCTCTGTACCAATCTTCTGACATTGATTCTGCCACTGCTCCCACCGTCTGAAACCATTCTGCATGTCCAACCCATGCCCCTACCTCCCTCTTCTCTGAAATCTCTCTCAGCTCTTCTTTGTTGACAACTTCATGTTTTTATTGCAGTTTTAAATTTTATCAAGAAGTTGAAATAGCACAGGACACATATATGGGTATTAAATGCCCTAATGTTACTAACTTTGTTGAATATATGAAAATTATAGCTAAGGAATGTCAGATGACAAAATCAGTGATTCTTACTCTCAGTTCTAGAAGTTAACAGTTTTAGGAGGCTACTGACTTTAAGATAACTAATGTCCATTCCTTCCCCTAACACTCAAGCTCAGAGGTTTCCTTCAATTGTCTAAGAAGGTTTAAACACATTTTCCATTCAGCAAAATTGCAAAGAGCATTTTAGATCTGAGCACATGGACTACAGAGTCTCTATTCTGCCCAGAATGTCTGGTACATGAATTCTTAGTGGAGTAGAGATTTTTCCAGGAACTTATCTCACCTATCATGAAAATGGCTAAATGCTCCTCATAAGGAAGATTATTACCTAGATATTTTGTCAGGTTTGGCAAAAAGAAACCAATTAGCCTAACCTAAATGTACTCATTTTTACCACCTAGTCTTTAAAATAATTGCTTATAAGAAAAAATAGCTGTATCAATGAATACAAATTCAAGCTCTGCCATTTATTATTAGGTTTAAACTACTTTCAATTGGCTCAAATCCCTGTGCCTCATTTTCCTGTCTATAAAAATTGTCTCAGAACTTTTGTTAAAAATTAGTAAAACACAATTTTTGTACTTAGTGTGTGATCATAAATGTTAACAAATATCATTTTAAAAATCTTTTGAGTTGCAAAAATGAAAAGAATCAATTATCAGCTTGTTTTTTACTTTCTTTTTTATGTTTAGAATAAATATCAAATTATCAAAAGGCAACATTCAATTAAGAGATGGCAAGATAGCATCATGTTAATAAGAAACAGGAGCAAAGGACAATGTATAAATATCTAAAATATATGTGTGTTTGGAGGTGAGGTGCTAATTAGACTATGTATTCAGCAGTTCTACATGGAATGACAATTAAGGGCTACTTAATATCAGTCATGATAGAGGCTATGCAGTGCATTAGGTTATTGTTTGAGAAGGACTTAATAGAGAAGGACTCCTCTTTCATCTAACAATTATCCCGGTCAATGGAGCTCAGTGGTTGAGCATCTACCTATGAACCAGGAGGTCATGGTTTGATTCCTTGTCAGGGCACATGCCCAGGTTCCATCACCAGTAGGGGGCATGCAAGAAGCAGCTGAATAATTACTCTCATCATTGATGTTTCTCTCTCTCCCTCTCTCTTCCTCTCTATAATCAATAAAGTATACATTTTTTAAAAGGCAGAAAATTTTAGTTTACTTATGGAAAAGTGGGATGAATTTGAAGAGCAATAGAAATGACATTATAATCAGAAAGGAAACAGAGAAAAAGATCAAGATAATAAAATTAAAAAAAGTTTAACCTCTAAAAATATTTTGGAATAGAAAATTAATATAAGATTTATGATTAACTATATTAGAAATTTTTTTTTATGACAAATACATATCAAATAGAATAGTTTTACTGCCTAAACTCAGGGGTAGACACAATTTAAACTTCAGCACAAGTCAATGAACTCTATATGTGCCATTGTCACTGTTGGGGGTTGGAGTTAAGTACTTTGGGCATACTTTGAAATTAAGTTTCCCTCTGAGAGTTAAAACTTTGAAGTCAATACAATACATAATGAATCAGAATGAAAAGTTGTAAAGCTATCTTAAGGACAGAATGCCTCCCAGATAAGAAGGATTTGATTAGCTCCCATTTCAGGGTATTAACATACTGAAAGAAAGAATGTGTCCATTGGAAAAAGGATTGATTAGACACTTGAGTTTCTTAAAATGAGACTTACACAAGAAAACACAGATGACACATCGAAAAAGTGTTCATGGGAAATAAATTCTTAGCTGATTTACTACCAATAAGACTAGGCTTATTGAATTCCGGATGCAAAGATTGAGTACTGGATTTGGAGAAAGACTTCCGGGATTTGAATATGGCTTTGGGACTTTGAACATAACCCAGACAACAGTGCCTTCACCTCATCTGCAAATTGGGTCAGACAATAGTACCTCTTTACAGAGTTCTTAAGGCTGAACCTCAAATCCTCAGTAAATGCTTTCTATAATAATTTTATTCATTGGGCCAACTCCCTTTGTTCTGATTCCAAATTAATATTAATCAACCTTCAGATTACAATATGCTTTCTCATGTAATTTGAGAATGCAGTGGCCATGCAATCAAGTATCACCATGGTTGTGACAGATATATATGTCGTTATAAATGAATAGATTGGATTTTTAGTGTTATATGTCACTCTAGTGATCTTGATTAATGTAAGTCTATTAAGTTAGCAATGTGACATAGGTTTCAGAACAACCCGAAGGTCTTTCAAACTAAAGTGAAAATTCAAAAATTTCACATGCATTTCCTCAGTTAAGGTGCAATTAAATTCAATGACACTTTTCATTATAAGAAATTCTGTTTCCAGAAACATAAATGATAGAAAATGCATACAGATATGTGGTAGGACATTAGGGTGAGGGAGAGTGTAGAGAGAATGCCTTCTGCTCTTCTCTCACTTATGCTAATAGAGGCTTAAATACAAGACAACCTCCCTTTTAGTAATATCTTGCACTATTTTACCACCCCAAAATCCATCCTTACAAATACCATCAAAGTGATCTTTGAACAACAACAACAAAAATCTGTTGATAGCAATCTTCTTAATTTCTTCAGTGATCCCATAGTGGGCAGGGGTAGTACACCTAAATCCCCAACTTCCCAGCTTTCTCACCCACAGAAGTGGGACGCAGGCAGTGATGTTCATATCTTAAAGTGATTATTTGCTCCTGACTGCAGTTGATTGGACTAAGGTCTACACAGTTGGTGTGAACCCTTTCTCTTCAGAAATTTGTAATTGGGACCAAGAAAGGTTAACTGGGCTCTGCCAGCTGCTAGACTTATAAGAAGTACACTTAGGAGTGAATTTGAAGGATGGCCATGTCTCCTGTGTGAACTGTGTGGCAGAGAAAGCTGGTCTTGTTAGAAAGAAAAGACTAAAGCAGGCATGCAAAAAAGGAGCAGAGGCATAAAAAGGGTGTTTTTTTTTTCCAGAGCCTCTTTCTACTTTTTCTGTTTCTAAGGAATGACTGAAATCCCATACTTGGGTTTCATGAAACTACCTGAAATGTTCTAATCTACTCTCCTTTTGTGCTTTAGCCAGCCTGGATTGTTTTTGTCTAAAATACTTGCAACTATGAAGTTCCTTCTCATAGAAAGTACAATTTGATATGGTGTCTTTCACAATTGGCTGTTGCCTCACACTGGTCCAGATTCACCTCCCACTATTTCCAGCTTATACTTGAAGTTCCAGCACTACCAACCAAAGAACTCACAGGTCTTTGTGAACTTTCCATACTCTCACATCATCATATCTTGTACATGCAGTTTCTTCTTCCTTCAATACCTGTCCATCCATTTCCACTTGCCACATGGTTGCCCATCTTGGGCATCCTATCCCTACCACTTCCATTACACTTTAGAGACACTCCCATCATTGCTCCTAATTCATTGTAGAGAAATGATTTACATGTCTCTCTTCCCACTATCTTTTAATCTCAAAATAGCAGATACCTTTTATATTATTGGATTTCATTTTTACATTCCAAATTCAAAGCACATAGTATATGCTGTTGTGAATTCCTGATATATTCACATTTTTAAACCTTTTATGAGATAGGATACATGTTTAAAGAGCACAATTGCTGAAGGCATTGGAAGCTAATGGTATTCTTTTCTGGGACAAAAATATAAAATCTGAGCTTCTTAAGAGTCACATTCTACTTGGTATTTATATCAGCACATAGTAGTTCTGGTAATTATTGTTAGTCGTGGGCCCACCATGTAAGCTTCTTAAGCTGTTTCAACAGTGTCTACTTTAAATTATATTTGATGCATTAAGTGGTAGGATAAAACGGGCAACAGCAGTATCCTGGGACAGAGCCAGAAAAGGAGCTATGAAGGATGATTTGCCACTCGATAACTGCACGGACCTGGACACAAGTGAGGATTTAGCAACAGCAGGTACCTAATCAGCTACTGTCTGGGAGCTGACTCTGGGTTATCACAGGCTGAGAGGGCAGTTAGAGTGACAGAAGGACAGGGGCTCATCTGAGCAGAATTGTCTCCAGGCAAAGGAACCTGCTATGTGGCCTTCAGAATTGGACAATGAGTCTTGCTGGGGGCGGGTAGCATTGCCAGGACAGCAGGCGATAACATATCTAAGATGCAGGATGAAGAAGCTGTGAAGTGAGAGGAGGACTGAACAGAATCCCCGGTTTGCCCAGAATGTTCCTGGGGAATGCTCATCCTGGTCTAATTACTACACACTTATATCACTTACATCTCTTACTTAGACTCTCTCAAAAGGGCCCCAGTTTGTGAAAAATAATAAAATAATTTTAATTTTAAACAACTATTGAATCGCAATATTACCAAACTCTGATCACAAACCAAAGTGCAGTTATCCTGTTTAGAAAGTTTCTAGGATGCTGCCATGATGTATGTCTGGGCTGTGTTTGTGTGTTTGCCCAGAATCCCTGAGGAAATCTTAGTCTCTCTGCTTCAGGCAAGGCTCACTTTCTTCCCCCCACCACCCACAGATGCATCCAATGTCAGCCCTTTTCATACCAAATAACCCCAATCTGGGTCACACAGGGTCCTTCATGGGATTTTGACAAGAATTTCAAAGAAAATATCTCTTTAAGGGTATGAGAGTCTGTTGATTATCTGTGCCATGGGATAAATGAAGGGAACGCAGAGGAAGAGAGAACTGAGCAACAAAGAATTCCTGCCTGTAAGCATGCCTGGAGTTTGTTTTCAGTTATGGGAGGCAGCGAGTTCCCTTTTTGCTCAGGGTAGTGTGAATTGGGTCTGTGCATCTTACCAAAAGAGTTCTGACGATATAGCTGTCTTCTCATTAAACTGTCCAGCCTGTTACCTGCTCTGTCTGATTATACCAAGCATAGGCCTACATTCCCCTGCTGTACAAAACGGACAGATTAAAATTTGATGATAGGACGGATCTAGAGCTGGGCCAGCCTAGGGCAAAGCCGCTAATTGTGACTATGGTACCCTCACTGAGCACAATCCCACGTTACCTGGGCTGGAAATCAGTCAGTATATCCTTATACACTCATGAATTGGATGCATCAAATTTTCATAGCAGTCAGGAAAGAAGAATTAAAATTTAACACTAAGTCTGTTGGCTTCTCACAAACTGAAGCATTCTGGATAGAATTGATTTTGGTACTTACTGAACTTAGACCCCAAGGCCTTAGAGGCCAAGGGATCTTAGCCTTAGCGCAGTGAAAAGCCCTGTTTATGTTTTAATAATGGCATAATTGCTTTTCCTCATGGCAGTGAGAGAAGAAACAGGGAAATCCTATTTTGGTATTGACTTTAGGAGTAACACTCAGGCGGGCAGCCCCTGCTTTGCAGGGAACACCAATGCACTCCATGTAACAATTCAGCCTGGGGAAAGCTGTGACCAATTAGGAGCCTCATGGGGTAGCGTGGAGCTGGCCTTGCATTCAACTTCAAGCTAGTCTTGGACCGAGCCTCAAGCCCAAGGTAGCAATTTTTGGCATTCTCTGTACATTCCTTTCCCATTATTCCTGTTGCTTCTCCTGCTCTGAAGTTGAGACCTCTGGTTATAGCCCTGAGACCTTGCCTAGCAGTATTGCATTCTGCTGTCTGTACAACTTTCTTTAGATGGAATGATTATCTGGAAGTACTTGGCCTAGAAAATCACAAGCCACTGTTTTAATGTACGTTATACATTGGAATTCTTTGTGTATTGAGTCAAGCCAAAGGACAACATATTTCCACGGCCACTGACTATAGTTCCATTCATCGGCTCCCATAGTTCTATGCCTGTACTAAAATTGTTCTTCATGCTCCTGCATTCTTCATTCCCACTTTTCTATCATAAAATGGTCCAGACACTGTACGTACCAAACTTATGAAATAAGCCCTCTAGTCATTGAGCTATTACCAGATGTACCCGAATATACAAATATATAAGGGCAATGTTACTTAGGAGACTTTAATCTATTTGAGAGGTCAAAGTAGCTCAATTCAGTGTGTTAGAAGTAGTAAGAGTAGGTAGCTTTTTTATATATTTTGAAGAAGGATCCAATAGGATTTTATAATCCATTGGATGGAAGGTGTGTTAGAAAGAGAAGAATCAAATATGTCACTAGGTTTCGGGCCTGAGTACCTGGAATGATAAGAGTTGCCATTGTCCTACTTGGGACAACTGAGGGAGGAGATATTTCAGAGGGTGGAGAGATGAAGGGCCAAGTATCTACTATAAATCAGAGTTGGCATGTTGCATTAGTCAGGTGTCTTTAAGGACACCTTCACTTCTGACACCAATTGCAAATTCAAGGGTATTCAAGATCACCTGCAAGTTTGATAATTCACTAGAACAACTTACAGAATGATTGACTGCTGTTATACTGTTGTGATTTATAACAAGAAAAGGATACAGATTAAGATCAGCCAAGAGAAAAGACACATGGGGCAAAGGTCACGGGAGTCCACACTCAGGGGTTCCAGTGCCCTCTCCCCGTGGATTTGTGAATAGTGCTAACTATTGCCAGCAACACTAAGTGACAATATGCATGGAATGTTACCAACAAGAAAGCCCACCTGAGTCTTGGTGTCCAGAGTTTTTGCTGGTGCTTAACCATGCAGACATGGCTGAGCACTGGCCTGGCTGACCCTCCAGAGATCGATAACCTCACAACTCAAACACCTACTACAAGTCACATCATTAGACCATCCTGTATAACACAAGGGCCCCAGATAACAAAGACGTTCTTGTCAGGCAGGACATTCCAAGGACTTAGACATCACCTCCCAAGAGCCTCTAGCAAAGGCCAGACTTCTTTGGGGATAAGGCTAATTTATTACTGCATAGTTGTGAAACAAGAGAGTGCATTTAAGAGTCCAGATTTCAGGGAAGTGTTCTGGCAATAGATAGAAATTTGGTAGTCATCAGCATATAGATAGAGTATTAATTAGGTTCCAAACGGGAAGCAGAACTGATTTAGATACTTGAAATGGAGAAATTTTGATAGAGACCACTCACAAGACTGCAAACAGGATTTGGGGAGCAAACAGGGCCTATTGGAGCACACACAGGCCTGCAATATCTGGGGTCCAAGAGAGAAGTACATACCATAAACTCGTGAAAAGGATTAATCTGTGCCAGGCACAGTATCAAGTGATTCAAATGATTATTAGCTCATTTGATTTTCTCCTATATGTTAATAACTATTATCATATTTTTATATATGAGAAAACTAAAGTTTAAAAGATTTAAATACCTTTGTCTGTAGCCACTCAAGAGAAAGTTAATGAGGCGGGTGTGGACTGCCATGCCACTGTATGGTTCGGAAATTTCACAGCATGCTGCAACACACAGCATTGACCTTTGGGTTTTAGCCTCTCTTCACGACTTACCTGCTAACAGTTACTCTGTAATTGCCTGTTGGTGACTCCCTCACCCAGGCCTTACTAAGAGGCATCTGTTTTGCTAGATCAGTTCTGTAGTATTTGTGATGTGGACTTGACAAATGTCAGCCAAGCAGAAATAACAAAAACATCATGGTCAGACTCTGCTACAGAGAAATGTCAACAAAGAGGTAAATTATATTTCCCAGGGAAATAGAAGCAGAGTAGTGTGTATGGGTGTGCATATGTGTGCGCATGTGTGTGTTTATGTGTATTATGTGTCAGAGTGAGTTTTCAGGATTTGAGGTTATTTGAGGAGAGGAAAATATAGAATTGTAACAAGTCACTTCAAACTATAAATTTGTACACTTGTAAAATATTTGCAGGAGACTGCATGTCAGAATTCCTCTTTGGACTTTACTTGTTTGAATGCATTATGGTTCAGGATTAAACCATTCAGGTCCTGGCTTCCTTAGAGATCAGGATGCCTAAAATGTATGGTTGGCATTGTATTATTTTCCATTTTGAAGTATAGAAATGCTTTTCTATCAATAAAAATATAATGGATAGGATTTGATGATACAAAAAATAAGCAGGAGATTTTAATATAGGGATGACCTTTACATGATGCTATCATGCCTAGCTCACCACCCCAGTTCCAATCCCTATTGAAACATGCCCCTGAACACAGAATTAGTATGAAAATCATTATCAACACAATGTTCTTCACATTCACATGCTGAGATTACAATTAAAATTCATTTGCTACTTAAATTTCAATATATCAAACTAAAGTACTTTTATTTTATTTTTAAACTAGAGGCCCGGTACACAAAATTCATGCACTGGGGAGGGGGTTGTACCCTCTCACAATCCAGCACTGCTGACTCCCAACTGATTGCCTGCCTGCCTGATTGCCCCTAACCGCTTCTGCCTGCCAGCCTGGTCACCCCCAAACCACTCCCCTGCCAGCCTGATTGATGCCTAACTGCTCCCCTGCTGGCCCGGTTGCCCCCAACTTCTCTCCCCTGCCAGCCTGGTTGCCCCTTACTGCCCTCTCCTGCAGGCCTGATCTCCCACAACTGTCCTCCCCTACCAGCCCTCTTGTGGCTGTGGGCACTGCCTTCTTTGAGGGCGTGACAGTCAATTAGCATATTCCCTCCTTATTGGCTGTGGGTGCCACCATCTTTGAGGGCGGGACAGTCAATTAGCATATTCCCTCCTTATTTGTTCTGGGCATCACATTCTTTGCGATGGCGTGAAGGTCAATTAGCATAGTTCCTCTTTATTAGATAGGATATTTTGATTTTTGAATTTCTTAGGCTCTAGCATACTTTAAAAATACAAAAAATCTCAGAAAGAGAGGAGCCAATCCCTGTCTAGAAAGTTACTGTTAGGATTTGAAGGTTTTTTCAGGAGATCAGCCCTCTAATTTTACTTTATATCACCAACTTTCTCTCTTCAAACAAGATGAAAGAGCTTTGGAAGCTTCGTCTTCCCTTCCTCTCCTCCCTTCTTTTCCTAGACCCCAGTGTTCTTTATTTTTTATTTCCCTAGTACTGATGAACAAATTCACCTAACCCCAGAAAAGGAGGGCTCACAGAAATTTGGAGACAAACATTTTTGTAGTGCCAATCTACCTCTCCTGTCAAAACCATTTAAAATTTTTAAAAATTATGATTAGCTTTCTTCTCTATATTTAGAGTATTACCAAACATTACAAAATCCATACCCGGTCTACATATTCTATCAAGTTTTCTTTAAAACGTTCTGTAGTACAAATAAAACATCCTAATATAAATAACTCGAAACATTATTCTTTGACCTCTCAATGAATGGTCCTTTCTCAACTAAAAAAAAAAAAAAAAAGGGTGTGTGTGTGTGTGTGTGTGTGTGTGTGTGTGTGTGTGATGAACCATTGAATGTAGATGAGTCATTTTTGTATCGTTTATTATACAGTGCACTTTTGGGGGAAGTCTGGCCTGCACAGAGACTACATTTGCTGAAATGATAAATAAGGCTGTTGAGTAAGCCAGGTGGCAAAGCTCTAGTTTGTGGGCTGCCCAAATCAATACCTGGGGATGGGGGGAGACATGGGACTCCCTTCCTGGGGCCTGGAGAGGCTGGGCCTGTGGAGAGGTTGTGTGATTGATCTTTTTGGAAGGAAGCGCCAGCTGGAGTGTGCACAAATGGCTCCTTCTGGAGTCTCCTTAAAAGCTAAATTGATGGAAACTTTTGAAAAGAGCAGCTCAGACCTCTATTCCCTGTAAGCACAAGATAAACCTTGATTTCAGCTATTGTAAAATAACTGAAAGTGGAAAGAGGTTAAAAAAATATACTATCTGTGAAGGAATTAGAGGCAGTAGAATGTTACTCATCTTCCAAAATAAAGTGATAATTGCAATGCGCAGCTCTTCTTTGTTAGAAGCTTTTCAGAAACCCATCTGTGCAGATTGTTTCTTTTTTATTACCATTACATCAACTAATTGCATTAGGGAAAAGTGGGCATTTTAATTAAAAGGCTGTTTTAAGGAGTTATAATTCTACTCTTTCATTAAATAACCTAACCAGGTGCCAAATTGGCTAAACTATTTTTCTGAAACTTGTTCTTCGGAAATTATTTGTTTTAGCCACATTTTCAATAAAATAGACTTTTTCCTTTTATTTCATCTCAGAGATGGGTCCCTTTATTTCTCCATTTTGATCAAAGGCCCCATAGGACAAGACTGCATGTAAACCATTTAAATACTTTGAGAGGCTCACTTTTTTTTCCCCTAAAAAAGGGGGAAAACTCTTTTGTTTTTTTTACAAAGAATGCATATTCAGTTCTATATGATGATGAATTTGATTAGGGTGATCTTTTCAGGAATTACTATTTTTAGAACATTGTTAGTTGCAGGAGGATATTGGGGGAGGTAGGAAGACCGACAGAGATCTGCAGAGGAAAATACATAGCCAGTATTGTAATTGGAATATATTCCTTTCATTTACGCCCATTTTACTATGGAGAAAACACCATCCACATACAGGATGCCATCCAATTACTTATATCAAATAGGTAGGTAAGCATCTGTTCTTTGGATATTTTGAATGCATCTTCCATTTTGTCACTCCTCTTATTCTTCCAAAGTGTTCTAAATAACAGGTTTGGGACAGACATTTGTATCTAAATGTCAGATAATGAGGAAGACAAAGAACCTAGAATGAGCATATAGATTAAAAAGGAGGCAACACCCCAGGGCACATCAATGAATGCTTAGAAGCCAAGAGAGATAGAAGTGCTTAGACTTCTGAGTACAGGAGATGATGGAAAGCTGT
Organism: Myotis daubentonii; assembly: GCF_963259705.1. Classification (NCBI taxonomy): domain Eukaryota; kingdom Metazoa; phylum Chordata; class Mammalia; order Chiroptera; family Vespertilionidae; genus Myotis; species Myotis daubentonii. The sequence continues at coordinate 43,725,465 of NC_081845.1, read as the reverse complement.
AACTTAAAACTATGATGCTGCTCTGAGGATTCAAATAGGTGTCCAGGTTTCTGCTCTCTGATGCTATTGAACCACCTTTATTCCAAAAACTGATTGTGAAAAACATTTTAGGAACAACTTTTGTATTAAAAAATGCCAAAGTCAAACTTGATATCATGCAGTTGAGACTGAATACCTAATATAACTTCAGTCATAGTGTTTATCAGTGAAACAGTGTCTGCCACATAGAAGACATGCAGTAGATCTATGTTGAATGAAGACATTTCACTTAAATTCTTCACTAGGAAATGGCAGTTCCTAGTAGCAACAGTTATTTTCTTAGATCTTTGATATTATTCCCCAGGGAAGTGGGCAAACTGAAATCTGTTACATTAATGCCAGCTGGGATGTATATGTGTGAAGAGAATAAGTAAACATTTATTGTTTTATGGCTCCAGGGACTATCCACATGAGTTCTTAAGAGACTTGAATATCCTTGGCAGTATTTATACTTAAGGCGAACTTCACAAATACTCTTGATGGATTTTGTTCTTCATAAAATTTATGTTTTTGAGTTAGTTGAGCTTTTTCAACTTAAAAAACTGCTAGACTAATTTGTAACTATATAACCCCTTTCCTTTGGTAATAAGTTCATCTCTTAAAAAATTGATTAAAATATTGTTAGGTTTTCAGTCTAAATCAGTGTCAAATACCTTCTAAAACAGACTTAATAACTAGCACATTAAAAAAATAACTATATTCTTCCTATGTTAATAAAAATAACACCAATGACACCTGCCACTTATTGAGAATCTAATATATGCCAGTTTCTTTTTTTTGGTGTTTTATATATTAATACATAGATGGTTTTATCCTTTTACACAGATCATAGATTTTTGAACTGAGATTCAAATACAATACCCAGGCTATTTTTTGTTATGATAGGCCAACTCCCCTAAGTCTACATTTAACTTGCACAAAATCTTGTGAGGTAAATAAGCCAAGCGCAGCTTGCTCTTCTTTCTTCAGCTAAAGCTACTGACCAGGTATTGATCAGTCTGTTTTATATAAATAATTTTGTTAGAATAATGAATATTTCCAGCTATGAAAAATTTAGGGATAATCCAATCGAATAATTCTTAGACATTTTGGTTTTAGTACTTCACATTCTTAATATTTCATGATTATATCTAAAAGAACTTATGTGTTATATTTACTGATACCATATTCAAAATAAAAATCATACATTTAAAATACATATTGATTCATTTAATAATGGCAATAGTAAACCCATTATTTAATCACATAAATAGCATATTTTTAATGAAACATACCTATATTTTCCAGAGCAAACAAACAACAAACAAAAAACAGTGAGAAAAGTGGCATTGCTTTATATTATCATAAGTCTCTTTAATATTTGATTTAATGGGAGTTAGCTAGATTTTCATATCTGTTTTCTCATTCAATCTCTTGTAACATCATACATTTTGTAACCTCTAGTACACTCCACTTCACACATGAGAGGTAATGAGAGTAAAAAAGCCAAATAATCTCTTAGTTTTATTATGAAAACGTAAGGATGTAAGGGTCTGCGGACCACACTTTGAACTGCTGATCTACCATGGAAACTAAAGTTTCCTCTGGATCTGGTACTTTCATACATGCTTTGAAAGATTTTATAAGTCCAATGTTAGCCGAAACCAGTTTGGCTCAGTGGATAGAGCGTCGGCCTGCGGACTGAAAGGTCCCAGGTTCGATTCCGGTCAAGGGCATGTACCTGGGTTGCGGGCATATCCCCAGTAGGAGATGTGCAGGAGGCAGCTGATCGATGTTTCTCTCTCATCGATGTTTCTAACTCTCTATCTCTCTCCCTTCCTCTCTATAAAAAATCAATAAAATATATAAAAAAAATAAGTCCAATGTTAAACTCTGCTACAAATAAGCAGGTGGTATATGTAGCAGATATTTTTATTTTTACCTTTGTACAGCTCAATTTTATGTATATACTAAATCATGTAATCTGTACTCATTATATACATGTTAATTCTCTAGACTGAATTGTATTGCTTAAAGGGTACATTTAATAGCAATTAATTATATACTATTTACTTTGTTATATTAATAAATATTTAAATTTGTAAAACAAAATGAACTAATAATACTATACTTTGTAAGTTATACCATCATTATTTGGATAATTTTAAATGGCAAAATTGTAAAATAATCTACAATAAAGTAATTTTTATGGGATGCTATTTTAAAAGCAAAAGATAGTAGATAAGTTTCAGTTTGGATGTTTTTTAAATTGTATGTCTTATTTGTGGATGAAAATAATTGGTTAAGTTAATTTTATTGTTAGCTATGTTGCACTATATTAAAGTGCACACGGCATAAATATATGAGAATAGATTATTTATTTTAAAACTTTTATAATTGGATTTTAGTCTTTAGATCTTATATATTTTAATAAATGATAGGTTTTTAGTTATAATGATTTGTTCCAGGTTAGTTACTTACAAATCTATTCCTTTATTATTATTGTCATATTAATATTTATGAAAATAGCTTTTCAGGGAAGATAGAAATGGAGAAATAAAAATATAGAAATAAAATGGAAAAAGAGGTAGGTGGATAAGAAGAAAGAGTAGAAAGAAGAGAAAAGGAAATTGCTAATTTGGTTCAAGCTTGAATATAATTGGATGATCCTTTTTTCTTATCAAGCTCTTTTATATATTGTGTCTTTTGTATCAGTTCCTAAAGGGGTTTCATTACTTGAAGTTTGTATAAAGGAATACAGTCAATTATTTTTCTTTGTTATTTTTAAGTGCATGACATTTCTATGACCTATTAAATATGTGTCTACTAGTTTGATTTAGTTTTTAAACTGATAAGAACAGATACTACACTTGATCTTAGCCAAAAGGCCGAGAAGCGATGATTTAGTTTTTAATGTAATCAAGAGCTACTGCTCTAGGAAAATGTTTGCTTTACCAATGTCCGTGGTTATATTAATTTCTGAATTTAATATTATACCTATAAAATAATATTAAAAAGTTTATTTCTTAAAGTAATTTCATTATGGTTCAGGCTACTTAGAGTCTATTTTATTAAGGAATATTATTTCACTTTTGAAAATACACCAAATTACTAAACCATTACTTGTAAATAAAAAACAAAAAAAGAAGTAACCGAAGTTTCTACAAATAGAGAGTAATTACAAAAATTATGTCCTCTATAAAACACTCTTAATGATGGACAAACTAGAATAATAGTCACTGACTTAAAACAGTGTATAAGACATTTTCACAAAACAACTATTAATATAAAACACAAAACAAAGCAAACCTCTAAGTATATATATTTGAAATTGCACAGAAAGTATATGGAATATTTATATTTCAAGCTATTAACAGTGAGTAGTATTGAGGTACAGAGGGAGACAATTGAGAGTAATATTGAGGTATAGAGGAAGACAATTTGACACCCTTCATTTACATATTTAAATGATTTATGTTAAATACATAGTCATTTATGTATTTCATAATTTGAAAAATACCTTATAGAACTTCGAAAATGATTATTTTAATGAAAATCATCTGGAATCTAGAGTTTTGAAATAGGAATTTTAATGGTCATACTACATTATGCGCATATACATGGGCAAGAAAATCAGACATTGTGGTATGTTTTGTGATTCTATGGCCCACTCCAACTTTTCTCTAATATTCTTTTTTTGTACCTTTTTCATTAAAGGTCTCATTCGTTTGCAAGAGCTCATCAAAGCTCCATCAAGGTACAATCTTCGACTTAAAATTCGTCAACTACCTGCTGATACAAAGGATGCAAAACCCTTACTAAAAGAAATGAAAAGAGGCAAGGAGTTCCATGTAATCTTTGACTGTAGCCATGAAATGGCAGCAGGCATTTTGAAACAGGTAATGTTTAAATTACTTAAATTATTAGTTTATTTTTAAATTTGCATTTAAAGTTTGGACTTTGGTTTTCAAATCAAAGTGTTATTGTTATACGGACAGTTTATTTTTCTGTCCGTACACACAGAGTATTTTCCTAGATGTAATTTTCTGATAAAAAGTCTGACAATTGCTTTTAATATATTGTTTTGCAGGAAAAGTAATGTCAGGATTGATGATCTTCAAACAGATTGTAGTTTATAGGTTATTTTAAGTGGCTAAATACTGTTTTTTAATGTGAATATTGATTAATGACACAGATATTTCTGTTTTGTACTGAAATGAAGGAGAAACTAGGGGTCAACAGTTGAGCAGCTCAGCCATTAAAATCAACTGGTAGGGAAAGAAAAAAAGATTTGCTATTTAGCTGGTATCTACTGTGAGATGCCTTACACATTTGCTCATATTTAATTATCATCACAACCAAAAGAAAAATGGGCTACCTCTACTTTAAGACAAAGAGAATGAGTCTCAACAGCAAGGAAATACCAGAGGGATGTGTATCCCACCCAGTGCCATTAAGAAATAAAACTGAAAGGAATAATGAACAAACAAGAACACAAACAAACAAAAACTCATAGACACAGACAACAGTATAGTGGTTACCAGAAGGAAGGGAGTGGGAGGATAGTAAAGGGGAAAGGGAGTTAAATGCATGGTGACAGAAGATTTAACTTTGGGTGGTACACACACAATGCAATGTACAGATGATGCATTATAGAATTGTACACTTGCAATCTATGTAATTTTATTAACAGGACATTTAATATAAAAGAAAGATTCCTTCCAGAATAAGCATTGCCTACTTAAAAGATAATACTACATCAAATGAAATAATTTATAGCAGTAAGATCTCTTAATATTATTTCAGCACTATTCAGACCTAATAGCACCTTTGAAAACAGCAATTATGATTAGCTTAATAGAGGTCAGGTGCACAAAAATTTGTGCACTCGGGGGGGAGGGTTCCTCAGCCCGGCCTGTGCCCTCTCATAATCTGGGACCCCTCGGGGAATGACCACCTGCTGGCTTAGGCCTGCTCCCAGGGGGATTGGGCCTAAGCTGGCAATCAGACATCCCTCTGGAGCCTGGCAGCCCTCGGGGGATGTCCACTTGCCAGTGGGGAGCAGGCCTAAGCTGTAGTCGGACATCCTTAGCGCTGCTGAGGAGGCAGGAGAGGCTCCCACCACCACCGCTGTACTGGCAGCCACCAGCCTGGCTTGTGGCTGAGCAGAGCTTCCCCTGTAGTAACGCACTGACCACCAGGGTTCAGCTCCTGCATTGAGCGTCTGCCCCCTGGTGGTCAGTGTGTGTCATAGTGACCACTCATTCCCAGTTGTTCTGCTGTTAGGGTCAGTTTGCATATTACCCTTTTATTATATAGGATAGAGGCCTGGTGCATGGGTGGGGTCCGGCTGGTTTGCCCTGAAGGGTGACCCAGATTAGGGTGGGGGTCCTGCTGGGGTGCCTGGCCAGCCTGGGTGAGGGGCTGATGGCTGTTTGCAGGCTGGTCAAGCCCCTCCCCCCGAGTGGGGACCCTCACCCCATGGAGGTTTGGCTAGCCTGGGTGAGGGGCTGATGGCTATTTTCAGGCTGGCCACACCCCTTTAGGGTGGGGGTTCTCTACTGGGGTGCCTGGCCAGTCTGGGTGAGGGGCTGAAGGCCAGCAATGGAAGCCTCCAGCCTCTCCTTTTTTTCTTTTTTTTTTCTTTTGGGATTTATTTACCTTCTAGAATTGAAACTTTGTAGCCTTGAGAGGAGCTCAGAGCCAACCAGAGCGGGCGGGAGGGAAGCTTGGCTTCCTCCATCATTGGGGCAACCAATCCTCCTGCTTGCTCCAGCTCTGTGGCTGCCGGCTGCTACCTTGGTTGGGTTAATTTGCATATAGTTGCTCTGATTGGCTGGTGGGCATGGGTTAAGGTGTAGCAAAGGTACAGTCAATTTGCATGTTTGTCTTTTATTAGTGTAGATATCTTACAGATGAGGGAACTAATGTTGGGAGTTACATAGTTAGTTCAAGGCCATATACTTACAATGTGGTAAAACCTGCATTTGAACATAAGTTTTTATACTTTGTTTTTTAGAATTTTTCTGTACATTGCTGACACCATGGTGTTTTAGAATTTTTTAACTGTCTTCAGATCTTTCATGTGTAGGATAAAATTGCACTACTAGAGAGTGATGTAGATTCAGATGTCAAATTATGTCCTTTAACATATAATTACCAACAGTAAATGCCTGTTTTAACATGTTTATTTTATTAAACAGAAGTTTGTCCAATCTCCCCATATGAATATTGATTTCACTACAGTAAAATATTTAATTGGATTTGGAAAATTGATCTAGTGTTATATTTGGGTAATAAAGCATGTGAGGTTTGTTTGTTTTTATTTTTTTTTTAATGAGCAAAATAATGCAATAAAGTAAGCACTGAAATCTAGAGTAGGAATTTGTTTTCATTTAATATCAAAACAATTCTTGATCACATTAAGAATACACAGACTTGCCCAGCCAGTATGGCTCAGTGGTTGAACATTGACCTATAAGCCAGCAGGTCATGGTTCAGTTCTTAGTCAGGGCACATGCCCAGGTTGCAGGCTCTATCCCCATTGTGGGATGTGCAGGAGGCAGCTGATCAATGATTCTCTCTCATCATTGATATTTTCCTCTCTCTCCCCCTCTTTCTTCCTCTCTGAAATCAATAAAAAATGTATTTAAAAAGAAAATAACAGCCTTGGAAAGGAGACCTTTTCTTTATTCCTGGAGTGAGTTAATACTCAGCTAACAGAGCTTTGGTAGGCTCTCTCTCTAGGCTTCCAATTAGCATGTAAATGATCAGCTGTTTTGTCCCTAGAATAACTATGACTTATTTTGCTATTTGAAAGGTGAGAGGCCTATCATCTTTAATAGGATTTCCATTCTGCCTTCTCTTTGATTCATTCATTATTTTATACTTGTTTTCTTATGTGTATTCTGACTTAGAGATAGTAAAAAATATTTATTCTAAAATAAACCTAGGTCAGGATACACATATTAGTAAGAAAACAGAATTATAATAATATTTAAAATATATACACAACAGAAAAAGATACATAATTATAACAAGACTAGTGGCCCAGTGCACAAATTCGTGCACGGGTGGGGTCTGGCCAGCCTGGCCCCAATTGGGGTGGATCGGGGCCAGGCCTGTCGGGAAGAGGAGATGGTGGGAGGTTGTCAGACTGGCCCATCCCAATTGGGGCCCGATCAGGGCTGGGCAGCTGTGGGGAGGGGCGGAGGGCAATTCGCCAGTGGGTTTTGCCCCCAATTGGGGTTAGGGAGGCTGATCAGGGGCCAGCTGCCTGGAGGAGAAGCTGCAGGCGGTTGGCTGGTGGCCCTGCCCCTAATTGGGGTCTGGAGGTCGATCTGGGGTGGGGCTGGGTGGGGGGAATGGCTGCAGGAAGTTGGCCAGCTGGTCCCACTCCCTGTTGGGGTAGGGGAGCGATCAGGGGTGAGGCTGGCAGGGGGGAGGGTTTGCGGGCTGATCAGGGTGGTGGGGGCCCAAAGGGGACGGGGCTTGCCAGAGGGAGGGGCTGCAGGAGGTTGGCCGTCCAGCCCCACCCTCGGATCAGGCTGGTTCTCTGGCTGCAGTTGGCGTCATAGCAACTGGTCATTCTGGTCATTTTGGCGTTCCGGTTGCTTACTATGTGTATATATATGTGTATGTGTATGTGTATGTGTATGTGTATGTGTATGTGTATGTGTATATGTATATGTATATGTATATGTATATGTATATGTATATGTATATGTATATATATGGATTAGAAAATGAAAATTCAGAGCAAAGGTAAAATGAGAATGTGAAAATTAAGAAGTCAGAGTAACATTATCACACAGACTATGTCCTTTAGATTCTATAACACTGGCAAACCACATATATACAGCAGTATTTTTTTAAGTTACCTTGTCCCAGAGATTTGTCTCCTCTTTAGAACTCAGTTATTCTAGAAACCAATTCAAGAATAAATCAAATAACTTGTTAATGTAGCAAGACAACATTTACTAGGACTCTATTTTATGATTTATATTTTTTCTGAGATTCTTCAACATTGGTTAACGATGGAACTCTGAGGATATGGTATAGGATTTGGAGAGCAGACATAGATGGGTTTAATCCAATATTTTAAATATCCAGAAAAGAAAACAATGGATTTATCAGTGTAGCCTTATTTGCTTATTTGTTTGCTTAATTTGTTTACACTAACTAAGCTTTTTCTAAATACTCAGCAACAGTGAATTTGAAGTTCTCTTTTCTGAAAGCTTTAAAACTGAATGGAGCTTGGGGCTGGCTAGATTTTTCTGAGGCAAATTGAAGACACTAATTGACATGCATGTCTTAATAGCTAAGATGCCACCTCTGCCCAGAATGAATTTGTGTAGTTAGTGTGTGGAACAGTATTGGATGTTAGATGCACCTGAAAATGCTTGTTTTCTACTGACTCTTTGTCCAAAATCTTTGTTTTAATATTAGTAGTCTAATATTGACAAGGACTTAAAAGTATGAAATAAAACATAGAGGATTGAAACTGGCCTATTAATAAAAATATATTTTTTATCTGTACTTTTTGAATGACAGTGGTGATTTACACCTGCTTCTTTAATGTCGGGGAAACATCTCTAAAATGCGAAAAAAAATTCCTATTGGCATTGTACTTTGCATCACATTTTTCCCTAATTGAGTAATACCTTTTATCAAAATAAAATGGTGTTCCTCATTAGGGTATTAATGGTGGACACATTACACACATAATGAACTAAGATGTGCTATCTCAGGTTTGTGTCAAATGAAATTTCTCCTTCAATATGCAAAGCAATAAGCTTCACAATTGCACACATTCAACTAATAGCTATTCTATCAAGATAATTAGTTCTGAAATTTCTTCAGTAACCACTAATCTTCTTCAACTATGGAGAAAAGACTTGGTTTGACTCAATTTTAATGTAACCTTAATAATATAGACTGATTCTTTATTAAATCATACTATTTTGTTCTCATTTGTCTTATTGACATAATGTATTTCATATAATGTGTACCTTTAGTATCAGTATACTTATATTTACTTATTTTTATTTTTTATTTCTTAGGCATTAGCTATGGGGATGATGACAGAATATTATCATTATATCTTTACCACTCTGGTAAGTAATTTATAAAACATAAAGATAATGCTCTAATTTTATTATTATGACTTTCCAGAATGGGAAATGGGCTTTTGAGTGAGAAGAAATAATATGACTGACACTGTTGTACTTATACTGTATATTATTTTGATAAAGCCCAGGAGGAATTATCATAACAAAGAACTAATATTTCTTGGTGGGAAGCTGGTGATATTGAAATAAAATCATTTTAGATATTAAATTCAAAATATTGTCTCATCTCTAGATGAGTTTCAGAACATAATGCAATTCAAAACTAGTTCACTGAGAAATCAATGTTTTAGAAAAGCACAAATTCTTATATGGTTAACTCTATTCACTTTACAAAAATCATATTTGTTGAAGCTGCTCTTTTAGTAGATTAAATTTACTATATTGTATTTGTCTATATTTAGTTGGTTTTTTAGTCAATATTATTTAATTAACTATTAGAAAATTGAATGTTACGTTTATCTTTTGTCTGTACATACCCACCACACAGTTTTTCCTTAATATGGACAAAAACCTGACTTTGCTGTTTTATCAAACCTACTTACTCTATTTCTTTATCATGTCATATCCGGATTTCTCTTTATTAAGAACATAACATTTAAATAAGTAAAGTTGAAGATCTAGTTGCCTTTATTGAATGATTTTGGATCGGACAGCATCCTGTCTACCAAGTGGAGAGGAGCTCTGAGGGGGTGTACAAAAGGCTTTTAAAGGCAGAGAGAGCGTGGGAAGAGGGAGTCATAAATGCAGAAAAGGGTTATTTCAGGCAAGATTACCTCCTATTGGGGGACAAAAGGGTTTATTTAGGCAGATTACCTCACTGTGGTTGACCTGGAAATTACAGACAGACCAGTAAGATGACATTCCCAAGGAAGTTTGAAAATGCAATTAGGCTAAGTATTAAGCCTTGGTTTGGTGACATGGGCTTTGCAAAAGTGATTCCATTTGGGGCCTGTTTCTTTTAACACCTCTCCCTGTGAAATAGCTGTATGTCTCCAAGATTTGTTTCCTGCCTGTCTCCAAAAAATATCTCCAAATTTAGGCCTCCATCCTATTTTCTTTTGTTATCTTTGATCATTTTCTTCAGAAATGGTATGTATTTAAAGTTTCAATTATTATCTTTGTTCAAATAAGATCTAGATGTCCATCTGTAATAGTTTTGAATTGTTGTGTATTAGTATTGCTACATTGAAGAATAATCCTAATTGTTGTGTCATTAAGATCATTTCAAATTATCTAAACTTAATATATTATCCTCTAAATTGACCCCTCTTCTGACTTCCTTCAAAATTTCTATTGTCTCTGACGCATTATCACCAACAAAATTCTACTGTTCTTTCCTCCATAGTGTCTCTAGCATGCATCTTCTTCTCTTTCCCCAGTGACCAATTTAACGAATGCTTTTTTCTCTGTTAACTTAAAAGTCTTCCAGGTAATCACCTTGTTTTTCGGAGGGTTGAAACTACCAGATCAAATTACTAAGATTTAATTGATCACAATAGCTTCCTCTATTAAAACTCTCCTTCACTGGAGATCCTTCTAGCTATAAGTTGCATTTTACTGATAAATATTAAGGTTAACTCTGCTGTACTATCTCTATATCACTTCCCACCAGGAGAATTTTTGTGGCCTGTAAGAAACTCAGTGATAGGCTGGTGGAGAGGGAGTGGAAGCCTTCACTCATCAGCAAATTATACTTTAATTCTGCCAAAATTCAGTTCTCCCATAATCATAAGATTTTAGGGAAATCAAAAGCATCTCTTAATAAGAAAAAAAAAATACGAAAAGAACTAGTGTGCAGTGTATAGAACACAGCCTGTAATTGAGGCCTTTTTAGTTTGATTCTAACCTAACTTTTCTAGTTGATTTGTTTGCTGCTACTCTCTTTTATTTATGAATTCTCTTTTGTGGACAAACTGATCTAGATCAGTCTCCTGGATAGGTTGTACATTTTCTAATTTTTATCTCTACTGACACTTCCCCTTTTGCCTCTCAAAAGCCTGACCACTCTTTGATGGCAGCTCAGAATCCATCTGCTTTAGGCAGTTGTTTCTGACTATGAAAATTAAGTCATCTGTCTTCTGACTTTTGCTGACTTCTACTCTTTTACCCCTTCACATACATTGCAATATATTATTTACTGCATTGGATATATATCCTTGGCTTGACTGCAAACATTGAAAAAGAAAAACCTAAAGATTCACATAATTTTATTCCTGTTATGTAACCTGCATAGCTGTACGTGTTCAAGGCAAGCTTTACATAGAACCAATGTCATTAATCTTGCCCCTATTCTTACGTGGCGGTAAGATCGGTTAGAGAAAAGGCGAAGGTCTGATGTGCTGCATGTTTTCATAATGCCATCCAAGTGCTTCCAAGTACTTTGATAGCTTTAGTCTCCTGTCTTCTGGGAAAAACAAAGGGAAAAGCAGAGCATTCACTGTATACAGATTGGAAATCTAAAGGGTTCCTTGTGGTGAAGTTGCCAGATAGGGTGTCGCAAAGGGACTGCAGGTATTCTGCAACCGAAAAGGACAGTCTTCTTAACTTTTTTTTTTCTGTTTTGATAGCCATATATTGTGACCTGTTTCTTAAAACAAAACAAAACAAAACAAAAAAACACCTAAAATATAAAATGGCAATAACCACCCAAAAAAGCAGGGCATCAAAAAGATACCTCTAGTTAGTTAAAAGTGAAATAGTAATGCATAATATTTAAGGATAAGCTATCCTTAACATGGAAAAGAAAGCTCATGTAAATCTTAAAGGTGGCTATAAAAAGCCTGTTGTAGCATTGGTGGAATTAGAATAGTGTGTGTGTATATGTATCCTAAGGCAAGCAAGAATAAGTGACTATTTCAATTATGCATGCTTGTAAATATACTCTTTTGATAATAACATGAAAACATTTGTCTTTCAGGACCTCTTCGCTCTTGATGTAGAGCCCTACCGATACAGTGGCGTTAACATGACAGGGTTCAGAATATTAAATACCGAAAATACGCAAGTCTCTTCCATCATTGAAAAATGGTCGATGGAACGGTTGCAGGCACCTCCGAAACCCGATTCAGGTTTGCTGGATGGATTTATGACGGTATGAATAACCACTTAAACATCAGTATATGTGTTTCTAAGTAATATTGCATAAATTATTAAATTCTCTGGATCTAAACGTTGGATTGTTTGACCTTAAAGACATGCTATCAGAACTACTATTACAAATAATTCTTTTGAAATTTTTAAAATTAGTTCTTTATTGAAAATTTACACTTTTATCAAAGTATCTCTAGAGGCATTTTTTTTAAAATATATTTTATTGATTTTTTACAGAGAGGAAGGGAGAGAGATAGAGAGTTAGAAACATCGATGAGAGAGAAACATCGATCAGCTGCCTCCTGCACACCTCCTACTGGGGATGTGCCCGCAACCCAGGTACATGCCCTTGACCGGAATAGAACCTGGGACCTTTCAGTCCGCAGGCCGACGCTCTATCCACTGAGCCAAACCGGTTTTGGCTCTAGAGGCATTTTTACTATGGTTAGAATACTACAGTGTAGGAATTTCTCTAAAATTAATTAGTGCCATAATATGATAAATTAGAGACTGAAAAGAAGACATTGCCTGACAGTGGTCCTTCTGGTTTCAATTGGAAATCTAAAGGATTTCTTATGGCCAATATATGATTACTCTTCTACATGTTGATTTCTGATATCTGATATCCATATGGATGACTTACATTACACAAAATATCCCTTGAACTTATTCACTTTTAATAAATTTTTAATATCAAGTAATTTTAATAAACTACAATAAAATAAGCACATAGAAACAGCTCATGGAGTAGATGTCAATGTTGGAGAAGTCTCTCCCACACTTCTAGCTCCGTATCCCATCCCTCAAAACCCAACAACCAAATCTGAAACGACAAAGGAAATCCTTCCAAACGTGAACTTCTGTGTGAGCCCCTTCACCAATAAAAAGAACAGTGTCCTACATGGTACACATTCAAAGTTAAAATAACTCCAACTTTTATAGCTATACATACTGTTTTAAAGAAAATCAATATATTTTAAAATTTCATATACTTAGGAATTTATCCATTTTGTCAAGATTGTCCAATTGTTGGCATATAGTTGTTTGTAATATTTTCTTACAATTCCTTTTATTTCTGGGTGGAGTCAATTGTTATTTTTCTTTCATTTTTGATTTTATTTATTTTGATCCTCTCTCTCTTTTTTTGATGATACTGGTTAAAGGTTCACCAATCTTGTTTAACTTTTCTTTTTTTCTTTATTGATCAAGGTATTACATGTGTGTTCTTATTCCCCCATTGCCCCCCACCACACCCCCCAATCATGCTCTCACCCCCTGGTGTCTCTGTCCATTGGTTATGCTTATATGCATGCATACAAGTCTTTTGGTTGATCTCTCTCCCTTACCCCCACCCTCCTCTACCTTCCCTCTGAGATTTGACGATCTGATCGATGCTTCTCTGTCTCTGGATCAATTTTTGTTCATCAGTTTATGTTGTTCATTATATCCCACAAATGGGTGAGATCATGTGATATTTATCTTTCTCTGACTGGCTTGTTTCATTGATCTTCTATATTGTTTTCTTAGACTCTATTTTTTTGTCTGCTCTGACCTTTACTATATCCTTCCTTCCACTCACTTTAGGCTTTGTTTATTTTTCTTTCTAGTTCCATTAAGTGTAAAGGTAGGTTGTTTATTTGAAATTTTTCTTGTTTCTTGAGGTAGGCCTGTATTGCTATGAATTTCCCTCTTAGGACTGTTTTCCCATAAGATTTTGGGTTATTGTAGTCTGATTTTCATTAGTTTCAAGGAATCATTTAATTTCTTCCTTGATCCCGTTGTTAGCCCATTCATTATTAGTAACATTTCAATCTTATTAAATTTATTGAGATTTGTTCTGTTTTCTGACATTTGGTCTATCCTAGAAAATGTTCCATATGCAATTGAAAAGAATGTATATTCTGCTGCTTTGGGGTGAAATGCTCTGAAGATATCAATTAAATCCATCTAATATATGTCATTTAAGGGTGCTGTGTCCTTGTTGATTTTCTGTCAGGAAGATCAATCTATTGATATCAATGGGGTGTTAAAGTCCCCTACTATGACTGTATGACTGTCGATCTCTTCCTTTATCCACCAAAATTTGCTTTATAGATTTATCCTATGTTGGTGGGCAAAGGAAGGTTAATACAATAATTAATATATAAAAAATAATACAAGAATGAACTGTTTTGCGTATTTACAACTATAAACCTACTTTTGCCAGCTTCTGTATTCTTGTTGTGTGGGAAAGCTTTTTCTATTATGACTGTTAATTTTTCATTAATCACTTCAATTGGTCTTCAGATTATGTTTTTAATGTTGTAGTGAAATAAAGGGCAATTTTAAATTTATCTCTTAAATGATGATTTAGTAATACAAATTGAGCGACTTCATAGAGATTGTGAGAAAATCATTGTTACCCTCAAACAACTAAGTTTCTGATAACAAAATGACATTTATATTGTTTTAGTGAGGAAAATAACCTACTAGAATTTAAAGATGTCTTATATCTATATTAATGTTTTAAATAAATAATAGGAGGGGAATTTTACTCTTTTTCATAAAAAATGAGAGGGTTGATCAGTTCTACTATTTTGTCTTAACCTAAGCCTTAGGTTAAGGTATATTTGAGAAACCTTTTTGAGAAGACAATATGTAAATAACTTAAAAGTAAAGATATTTTTTCTCAAGTATATCCAGAATAAAAATAATATACAACCTAGAAAAAATTACAGATGATATGTTTTGAAATTTTTAGAAGAATTTTGAATGCCAACATTCTTTTCTTTGGTATAGGCATTAAATGCTTTTTAAGTGGCATTTTATATAAGAAAAATTTTGAAAGTTTTCACATATAAGAGATAATTACCCCTTCACTTATATATTTTTATTTAAGTTAGTGCAAGCTATAAATATTTAACCAGAAAACTTACATGAGAACTTTTTTAAACAAGTGCGCTAAAGATAAATTAATTTAATGAGCACTTTTTGAATAACATTTCTTTTCTAAAATATGTACCAGCTATTTATTTTGTTATATTTATAAATTGAGCATGGAACACAAAATATTTTGGAAGAAGAGATGAAGCTTGCTATTAAAATAAATATGTCTTTCAAAATACATTCTGATTGACTAAGTTTTAAAATTTCCCTTTTGGAAAATTAATAATATTTTTTAAAATATTCTATTATAAAACATTATATAATGACATAAAAAGTACATAAAGTATTTTTATGTAATATTAATTTTAATTATAAAATAGTTCATGATTATTATAAAAAGAAAATCAGTATCAAATCTGTATAAAGACGTTGGCATATTTATGCCTTTCATGAACAATCTTGTTCTTTCCTATTTAAGATTATATTGTAATCTATTTCCTTCCTAGTCATTAAATGTTTAGAAAAACAAAGTAAAAGGCTATTTTCACCATGAATGGCATCAGGAAGTTAAGAGGATTCTAGTCAGAAAAGAATTATAGCCTGGCATTGTGGCATTGAAAATATTCTCTTCATTAAATTCACGAGATCTCAGTTTTATTATAACTCTTGTTCCTTTTTTTCTCTATATAATCCCATAAAGAAATGGTACTATCAGTGAAGTTCCTAGTTTTTCGAGACCCATTATTATCAGTATCATAGTAATTTGTCACTATATAAGATCATAATACTTATACTTTCACACTCTTCATGTTTGAGCTATAAAAGGACACAATGAACTGGATTTATAAGATTTTTTTTCTGGTTGAGTTAGCAGTTTCATTGACCCCTACATTAAATGTTTATCAGATAAATGACCGTGGAACACAAGGCCATTTTTCCTATAGTTGTAGTTTCTTCTTCCATGGTTTCTAGTCCTTATATTAAATATATTAATGTTAGTATCTCAGTAAATGTTAATCTTCATTTGGTATAGACCCAACCAAGTCACACAGTACATCCAAGCCTGATCTAGTCAAGCAGGAAAGAAGAAAGAAAGCCCATCCCTCTTCTTTCACACATAAAGGTGTGTGTTTTTTTCCTCATAATATCATATTTCTAGCACTTTTCCCCTTGCCCATACACTATCATTCAGTTAGTGCTGTAATGTCTTTCCAAGATATCAGCCCTAATTATAAAGCCATTCTCTACTGTGCATTCTCTATTAACTATTCACATATTTCCATGCTCCTGGGGTGTGGAAAAACTATTCTTACTTTTTGATCAAATGACATTTCTCCCAGTCTTCTGAATAGATATCTGTGTCTCCAAGAAAAGTTACTATTGGGTGGGAATTCACTTTTTTAATCCATCAGAGCTTGATGATAGTTAAAATTAATACTGATTTATTGAGTTTGCAGCAATCTCAATTCAAGAGAATGAACTCAAGAACACCTCAAGGTAAATTATAAACAGTCTAGAATACATCCTGAATATCCTTCCTAGTGTTCCAATTATGCCTGTGCATACTAATGCTAATGTACCTATAACCTATCCAGTAGATTTAAAATGCCTTTTTTTCTTATGTTGATATAGAATACCACATGTATTCCTTGATAATGTAAATTTGCAACACAAATCAATAATGTCTATGTTGGTTGGTTATGTCATTTGGAGTGCTATAGGAAGATTACTGTTTGGAAATTTAAACTCTGGGTACCAATTGCTCTCTCCATTCCACTTTTCCTCTTTTTACATTCACCAACCATCAAACACTGTCAAATCTGTTGTATCAATACCTTTCTTAACTACATTCTTCTTTCACCCCCAAAGCAATGCCTGAGTTAAGGACCCAGTGCTTTCTCACCTGGTTGCTGCAAGAATCTGTCTCCTCAGTAATCTTACCAGAACACTGCTCATGACTCTTTGAGCCATGATCTGGCTCGTGATCTGGCTTCTGCTACTTATCTGGCCTCATATTTGCCTATTCCCTGCTCCACCAAGCCACCCACCTCACCTTGATGCACCTCCTCATTTCAGCACAGGGTGTTCCCATTGTCTGAACCACCTTTCCATATTAGAATGCATGGTATATTCTTACTCCTGCTCTAATTTCAGGTCATCTGTTGCTTTGTATGTGAATTTGCTCCGAGTTCTCCAGACATTTTTACCAGTGTGCTCCCACAGTTAACCCGTGTTGAAATTTAACTCTGGTATTTTTGTTTGTTTTCATATCCATTTCTAAATAGACTGCTCTTTCAAGGCAAGAATTAGTTTTCATCATCCTTGAAACCCTGGTACCAACTTCAGTGGTTGGTGAACAGTAGGTGCTCATAATGAAAGAGGGAATGCCTCTTTAAATATGCATTAATATAGTTTAATCCGTTTACAATTGTATTCTAATCACCAGGTCGTCTCATTTCTCCAGATATATTCTGGAGAGTTTTTTTTTTTTAGTTATCCACTCGAACTTTATTATGAAGATACCAAATCATTTAGAAAATTTCAATTAGACTAGTATCAATTATTTATTAGAGAAGTACCTGCCAAGGCTGACCACAGACCCTGTGCAATGGATGAATGATGCTCTAACACATGTTTCTGTGAAAGAGAGGGCTAAGGCACTACTTGGCTATTGCCGCCAAGTAGCCCTGCTCTCCTGCCTTCTTTGGCTTTTATTGTCATAACAGCTTGTACTAAAATTAAGGTCTAGATACAATCAGCAAGGTAAGCATCCTTGAGAAAGTATATACTTCGACAAGGACTGGTCTTTAAAGACTAAACATTGAGATTACAACAAAATACCCCAGGGGGTGAGACTTGTTTGGAAAAGTCAAGGTAGGGGCTGCTGCTTTTGGCAAGGTCCCCTTGGGGGCCTCTGAGGGAGAATTCTCTTTTGGAGAATCCTTCTTTCAGACATTCCAACCAAGGCTGGTGCTTCCCCACACCTACCTTAAACAGCAAAAGCTTAGAAATGCTTTTGATTAAATAGCAAAATTTTAGTGAGTTAGAAGAGTAAATGCCATTCTTTTTTACAAAAAAAAGGTAGAATGTTTATAAAAAAGGTGATTCTTTATGTGTTTAAGTTCCAATGTCCTCCTAAAATTCCTTTTAACAAAAGAACATGGCCTAGACTTTTACATTTTTTCATAATTTGATCAACTTATGTTAAAAAATTAATATCATATATACACAATTTACAGAAGGGAGTTAGCTCATATACTAAGAGGGGGCAAGTATCACTCTGTTACTGTAAAAAGATTTACCTTTAGAAAGTCAATGAAAAAAGAACCATAGAGAAATAAAGTATGCCCATGCAGGGTTTCATTTATTGCTAGAAGTAAAAGCCTGCTTTTGCTGATATTTGCTTACCTTAATTAGCTGTAGCTGTTTTCTTCAATTCAGTTGAAATGAGAATAAATGTGAGACTTTTCCAAGCAGTGGATCAATATAACTTATCATTTTGAGTAAGTTGATTTTATTTCATATCCCACCAAAACCCCAAAAGAAAAGTATGAAAAGTGGCTAAATAATGAATTAATTATCCTTTCTTTGATCAATTTTAATTGTGTGTACATTGTAGACAACACTCAGGATTTGATACCCAGGCTCTCAGGATTGGGTGATGAAGACAGGACCAGTTTCTTAACAGAACTTAGGGAATTGACAAAATTAGAAGATACTGAATTTTTATTGCTCACATCTCACATCTTTGATGGTACAAAATCATATTCAAACTTTGATTATTGATGTCTTCCTAATTTGTTACTTATTTGATTGCTCTACTTTCCTAATTCTTCCTTCAAATTTTTTGTTACAATTCCTTGTTTTCCATGCTATTTTATGACAGCAAGAAATAGACATATATTTCTCAGGGGTTTTACGTAATTTCTCAATATTTTGTTGAAAAAATGTGCAACATTTTGCAAAATTTATTAATGTAGCTGTTAGTTTTATTTTTGTCTTTACCACAGAAGAAATATTTTGAGTCCATATATATTTTATATATATGGAAGAAAATTTTGTATAAGATATTTCAGAGTATGTAATGAAGTCATAAATACAACATTTATTGCCTTTTTATGATTGACTCAATGAATAGTCAAGGAATATGGAGTACGTGGCATGAATAACAGAATGGCACTATTTCTTCACTTTATTATACCTATTAACCTTCCAAGATGTACTAAATTGCAAGTTTAATCTGAATATAAATAATTTAGATGACTTAACAACCTCTATTGTTTTATTAACATAGAACATTACACCGAATTACCTTTGCTCATTGGCAGATGAAATAATCAGCATTTATCTAAGGTGAATAAAAAGAGGGAATTTCTATTTTAAGTAACTGTGTATGTGTGTTGTTTTTTTTTTCCCATGAAAAATGGCAGTTGCAATGAAGCACTTACTGCACAGTCATATTACTCTTTCGGTCTATTTTTAAACTTTTCACTTGGTAAAGCTAAGTTTGATTCAAAAGATTTTTTTTCCCCTTTTACCTTAAATAACAAAATTTATCTTCAATGCACTGATCTGAAATCATTCAATACAAACTTGTAAAGGATAAACACATTTTTGCTCATATTTTTTTCAGCTTCTCTCAGATTTTTTATTTTATATTTAAATATAGTTACATGTGGATATAACCAATCACAGATGTATAAGGAAGTTCAGGTAGACCAAAATTTCTGTTATTCAAGATAGGGCTCCACAGGGACAGTCAATGGCGAGGACACCTGGAGAAGGTGATGGCCAAATGCTTTGACAAGAGGGCAAAGTCCAGCATTGCTGTCTAGGAACTGGCGACGTTCTGAGATTTAGGGCTTCACATACGTGATAAATTAGAGACTAAAAAGAAGACATTACCTAATAGTTATCTTTTTTATTTTAACTGCAGCTTTTTTTGTCATGCTCCTTCCTAGAACAGTGTATTTAAAAATTAAAACAACTGGGCCTGGCTGATGTTGCTCAGTGGTTGAGTGTGAACCTATGAACTAGGAGGTCATGGTCCAATTACTGGTTAGGGCACATGCCCCAGTTGCTGATGGGGGGAATACAGGAAGCAGCCAATCAATGATTCTTTGTCATCATAGATGTTTCTATCTCTCTCTCTCCTTCTCTCTTCCTCTCTGAAATCAAGAAAATGTTTTTAAAAAATTAAAACAACTGGAGATATTATAAATAAATGAATAACTTGGTGTTTAATAATATATATTTTATATAATAAACATAAATCATAACTAATTTTTATGTAAATATATACCACAGTACGTGTTTTCTTCTTTGTTTTTAAATTATCTACCTATATGTCCCACCGATACAGAAATTCTCTTGCCTATTTGAAATAAATAATTTCCCAAGTAGCCCTGACCAGCTTGGCTCAGTGGATAGAGCGTCAGCCTGCGGACTCAAGGGTCCCAGGTTTGAGTCCGGTCAAGGGCATGTACCTTGGTTGCGGGCACATCCCCAGTAGGGAGTGTGCAGGAGGCAGCTGATCGATGTTTCTCTCTCATCGATGTTTCTAACTCTCTATCCCTCTCCCTTCCTCTCTGTAAAAAAATCAATAAAATATATTTTTAAAAAATAATAATTTCCCAAGTCACTTATTAGAAATACGAACATAAATGTATATAAAGTATGACTTTAAGGACCCTAGGCTATAGAGTAGACCTAAGAACTTTGATACAAACAATGACTACATATTAACTGAGTTTAATTCCCATTGTGTGTTACCATTTGTATTTGACAATCTCTACTATAAAAAAGCCTATTTGTGAAATACATTTAATGCTTACTACGTTCTAGTGCTATTGTTGCCTCATGACCACATCATGGGGCAGATTTAATCCTATTTTGTAGATGCAGATACATAGAATAGGTAGGTTATACATGAAGGATGATCCCTGGGCTATAATCAGAAGCAAATATAAAGGCACCCTTAAGCATCCAGAAGTAAAACGTTGAGCGTGGTGAATTAGAAACCAGAAAATCATGTTACATTTATTGCTTCTTCTTCAACTTTAATTTATAGTTTCACATCAATTTTGGGTAAGTGGTAGTTCTACTAATACCTCCTCTTTCCTTCCTGAATAGATTAAACTAACTAAGAGAGGTTTGGAGGCAGCAGCTGAGTCCCATTTCCAATCCTTTCTAATGCTGTCACTTAATCTCTTTGAGCTTCACTTGTCAAATAGAAGTAATAAATTTTAGTGTGTTGTCCTAAGGATAATAAATTAACATATAAAAATATTGGAAACCTTCCTGGGGGTGTTTTATAATTATGAGCTATATTATTGCCTCCTCTTAAACTCCCAGTGCCTGATAAATGTAGAATAAATTTTGACACAGTGGTTATAGCTTAGATTATTTCAGTATCATTTGTAATCTCTTTTATGCAATAACACTGTAGTAGATATGTGGTGAGTGTGTGTGTTGTGTGTTAGGTGGTTAATTGACATAGAACCTTTAAGAAGCATTTATAAAGAATCTATTTTGTACTTGAATTAATAATCTTAAAATGTTCACAATCACAAAAATTGTAAATGTGCTATTAGAATGATACATCCCTGTTTAATAGATTTTTAAGTTTAACTAGAAGTTTATGAAATGGTAGGTACCATTTATTTACTCTCAATGCCAGGTCACTGCATTTTCAGGTTAAGAAGATATAGTTTGTTAGGTAGAAAATGAAAGGATGAATTTTGTTTCATTTTTTTTATGCCAGTTATAAAAGACTGCTAAATCTATTTTATCTTAGAACAGGAATTTGGGGATGAGAATCACCTGACTATCAAAACCAAGGTCTGCTTATTACTCCTTTATAAACTTCTAATTATTTTATATCTGTGAGCCTCAATTGCTTCTTCTATTTAATGGAACTAATAATATATTATAGTGTCACTATGAAGATTAAGTGTGTAGGCATACTTCTTAAAGACAGTGTCTGGCAAATAGCTGATCCTCCAAAAATGATATCTATTTTCACCAAGGCAAATACCATTTCTGAACTTCAGTGCAAGTGCTGTTTCTGTTTAGAGTAAAGTTAATAATTCAAAGAGTTTCTTGATATCCTGTTGTACTAATGTGACAATTTAGGAATGCAACTGTAAATAATACTTTAAAAAAGAATCTAAGAGTAGGTAGCTGCTTACTTTAATGCACTAGTTGAGATTAAGTGAATGAATAAACATGAATAATAGCCAGGTTTAGTATCAAACAGTTGATGTTTATTTCATGACACTGGTATCTAAGTAATTATATTTACATTGGACAGACAGTCCTTCAAAAAAGTGTAGCCTGTGTATTTAATGATAGAAAAGGCCTAAGAAATGGTCAAGGATTTACTCTGATGTACTAATTTCCAAGATATGCTTGGCCAATAGTCTTTAAATTCACATTAATAAATTAAAAGGATATTTCAGACAAAATGAAATGAGTTTTAGGGTGAATTTGCTCTAGGGATATTAGGAATTATCTTGCTTTATTGTTCAGAGAAAAAATATGTTGATCTTTCATTTGCTTTTCTAAAAGAAGTCATAAATATTTTATTCATTAATCTTCAGAATACCCTGTGATCAAATTGAACCAGAAGGGAAAATGAAATTATTAAACAGAAGCAGATATTGAAATGGGAGTAAATCAATTCGTTATGAAAATTTTTTGTATATTATTACTCATTCATTTATTCTCTAAATATTTACTGCACACCCACTATATGTAATATGTGGTATTAGACCATGTGGATAAGAATAGATATATATATATGGTTTATCTGTACCAGAAGAATTATCAATTTACCAAGCAAAGTAACACACAGCCTTAAATAATTTTAAAAAATAAAAAACGTTGGGTCTTAAATAATTATAAAAATAATTTTAAAAATGTAATAAAGAACTTATGATATATTTATATGGGAGTTTACCTACTCTTGTTTAGGGTAAATTGAACCTCACATAAAGTCACAGCTAGAGAATGTTACATGCCCAAATTGCCAGGACGAACAGGTTTCTTTCTTCGTAGTTTTCTCACTGTACATGAGCAACAATCCACCCTTCTGCGATAAGTCCCAGAAACTCAGAGGCTTGGTCAGCTTCATCAGGCTGGCTGATGGGAACACAGGCTCCATTGTAGGGTACTCCACACAGAAGTGCCCTCTTCCAGCTGGAGAATGACATGGCACTCCAGAAAATGACACCGCAGTCCTGAAGCTGTTGCCAGACTTGGAGTTTTGGTATTTCTGCTGAAAATGCGGCAAATTGTCATCTTATCCACCCAAGCTTCTTTTGCCTCTGCTTTTAGAGACCATTTTTTGCCTATTCCCTCTGCATGTCTTGTCATTTCACCACAGGGGCTAGGGCTCAAGTTTATTCTCAAATTGGCCTGGATTCCCACTGTTCCAGCTCTCATCTTCCAGTTAGCTAGCTCTTTAGTTTGTACAGCAAATGTGCACTGGGCGCCTGCCCTTAGTGCCAGCATGGCTGAGTCAGGAGCCCCACACCAGTCACCGGTTGTTTGCAGACCTAGCCCTTCCACAATTCTCTCAGTCTTGTCCAAGCTGTGTCCTCTCTCAGTTGGTGATTGTTTTCACTCACCTGACTCTACCTGGGCAACCTTAGTTCCTCAAAGGTATTCTGGATTGGAGTCTTGATTGTTTTGCTCCTAGGAGTTTCCTTGACCCTTTTGGAAATTTATCCACTTTCTCCTCAACAGCTTTCAAGCTCCTGGTACTAAGGAATGGAGGAAAGAGAGGTCTCTGTAAAACCAAATGCACAGTTGCTCTTGCCACCAGAGAAATGGTGCAGAGTTGGAGTTCATCAAATGTGTGTGTGTGTGTGTGTGTGTGTGTGTATGATGAGAAAACCTACACCAAAGTATTTGATGTTTATGTCTTTAACCATGGAGCTAAATTAATAATAATAATTTTATTTTATTGTGGTTATTTTAGCATCACCAAATACTGGGCATATCTGCTACAATGTTATAAAAATTTGACAGTTTGGTATGATTGGATAAAAATTTGTAGGAGGTAATGCTTGACTGGATCTTGAAGGTGAATTTGAACATAGCATTTTGATAAAAATAGATTAGAGCAGGAGGGCCAAGTTGAAAGAAGAGAATGAAAAATCATTTTTTTTCAGGATATGAGAGTGCAATACAAATGATGTTTATCATTTACTGTGTATCAACTCTTAAAAGTATTATGCCAATTGTGGTAGTTAAATGAAGATATGCTAGCCTTGCACTATCTCTAATTCTCACAAAAATGAGCAAAATGAACATTATTTCTCACTTTACAGGGGATGGAACTGAGGCTCAGATATGTTTAGTATATTGTCTGAGGACATGTTGCTTGGAACGTGGAGGCTGAGCTTTAAGGTCAGGCCTTTCTACCTTGTTGACGTGTGCTCTTTCTGCTCTGGTCCCAGAAGGCTCATCTGGTGGCTCATGCAGGTTCATTAGACGCACTCCAGGCAAAGGCAAGAATCTGTGATGCAAGTCTAGGGTAAGAATGACACTACTAGACCCCAGAGGGCTCAAAGGCAGGATTGAAACGGAAGACCCTTTTGCAGTAGGAAAGGAGACTGAGACAAGATTAGGAAACCAGAATAAGAAGACAAGAGAGACTGATACACCTTCCAGCTCAGGTGACCGGAAAGACACTAGTGTTTTAACAAAAATGGGGCCGTCTAGAGGAGGAGGTGACTTGTAAAGGGAGGTGGCATTGCAGTCATGGCAATGGTGAAACCTAAAGGGAGAGAGGTTTGACAAAAAGTTGGAAGCCAGTATATTGTTTCTCATTGCGGTAAGGGATAAGATCTCAATTTCTTTTTCAGATATAAGAGAAGGATCTATTGCCATATGTTTGCAATCCTTCAAAGAAAAGGATCTAGCCCTTCTATTGGGCTACCCAGATTAATCAACCCTGAAAGTTAGAAAATTTAAGTCACTTTGGATGCAGTTAAAGAATAACTGCATCTTTTGGTCCCTTTGTTTCTCAGTAGTCATGCCACCATGCCTGAGGGTCCACACCAAATGTGCTTGGGTCTTAGGAACAAAATATTTTAATTTATATTCTCATCCTGGCTTTCAAGGAAAATATTACTCCTGCTAAAGGTTGCCCTTAAAAATCAACTTCTCAGACTCATTCTTAGTCTTTAAATATTTATTCCTCTCTCCAAATTCTTTATTTTGTCAAAGCAAAAAGGAAAATGAGTAAGTGATAAATTGAAGACTGTGAAATACTTTTAAAATGTGAACTTTCTAGCCCTTAAGACAGGAACATACAAATTTAACTAACAAAAATTATACCTTGTCTTCTATATTTGAGAGTCTACTAGACTAAATTTTAGTAAATTTGAAACAATCAAAATTACAAGGTAAACACAGATGTTACTCATTTGTTCACTTTTAAAAGCACTCTGATTATTTAGTGTTACTTCAATTTTATTGTATTATTGATGTATAGTGTAGAAAATTTGCAAACTAAAAAATATGTGGAAGAAAATTTAAATTTTTATTCATTAGCACCAAGAAAATAGAATTATGACAAACATAGTAGAGTCTTTCTAATGCTACCCTTTCTTAACTGTTTCACTAGAGTTACTGAAACTATTTATGCCTTGGTTAAAATAAACTGATGTCCACGGCAGCCTGAAAACTCACTTCTAGCAGGCTACTCCACCATGCTTCTGCATTTCACGCTCACAGTTGGGTATTCTTAAAAATGGCTAGTGGTGTTTCCTCCAAAATGAATTTATGCATGCTGTCCTTATTAATAAAATAATTCAATTAAATATTGCATAAAATAATGAAATACCAGGACAAAACAGAAACTTGTTTCTAGGAAAACTAATTTAATCACTAATAAAGTCAAGCCATTCAAGATATATTTTATATTAATTTCGACAAGATAGTTCTATAAGGTAGATCCTACATATAATTCGCTTTATTCTTCTTTCAATTAAAAGAAACCAAAGCTAGAAATCATGCATAATCCATTATGTTTGAGGTTTATGTGAAACAGGAAAGAAATTTTAGTCAGCTGACCCTGAAAAGTGTCTTTGCTCTATATTAATATATTTAGGGATAAATTTATTGTTAGGTGTTTTATATTAAAATAAAAATTTTAAGTACATTTGCTTTATCTAATCATGTTAATTAACTCTCCAAATATTAGCTTTTGGTTGTTTTGGAAAAGAGGTCATCTATGTATTTATTTCTATTAATTTTTCTTTATCATTGTTCACATTTCATTAAAAATGGGATCATATAGTATTCACCATTTGCATGATGTTTTCTTAAAGCTAAACCAATAATTATTTAAAATCAGCTATGAGTCAGGCACTGTTAGGTATTGGAATATAGTGTTAAACCAGAAGAAGATAGAATTTACCTTTTATTTGGTAAATAGACAAGATAAATACAACAAAACAAGAGGTCAGAGAGTGGCTAGGGGTGGGAAGGGCTATTTAACTGAGGTGTTGGGAAGAGATAATGTGTGGGATAGGCCTAAGTCAGAGAAATAGGTAATCATGCCTTGCAGCTTAGCTGGCTTATCAGAGAGCACCCTAGGCAGAAGGAACAAGTGCAAACTCTTTGAGGTAGAAACCAGCATGTTGTATTTGAGGCAAAGAAAGGTGACATCAGAATTATTTAGAGTAAGAAGAAAAATGATAGAAGATCAGAAAAGCAATCTTCTAAGGACATGTACGTTTAGGTTTTGATGTCATTACAGTGGAAGGACTTTAATGAGGGGAAGGGTGTAACCTGATCCTAGCACTGAGATTATGCCTATGGCTTTGGTGTGACATTAGAATGTAGAAAGCAGGAGTGAAAGTGGTGAGAAGAATAATGTATTTCCGTATCTCCGTAATGCTAATGAAAGATGCCAGTGATTTGCACTCAGGTTTTATCAGTAGATCTTGGAAGAGTGATAGAATTCATTAATGGGTACATTTGGGGTATGGGGTAGAATCAAGGAGGATGTAGTAGTTACTGTCAGCTCCTTACCCATGTAAGTCTGGCTTTATGGTTCAAGGTGCTCAGAAGAACTGTGGCTGCCAGTTTCTGCTTCTCTGTGTCTAAGGACTTTTTCCAGAAGGCTGCTCTGCTTATGTGTCCAGCAGGCTGGAAGTACTGGGCAATTAGCGTCTCTCCCCCACAGCTCAAAAAAGTCCATTACCAGTGGGAATGGATGTATAAATATCCCAGCTTCTTCAGTCTTCCAGTGTGATAATTCTGAGATATGCGCTTTATATAATTTCTCAAAATTCCCCTGTGAGATCAAGCTTCATTTTCACATTATCATAGCTGGCTTAATAACTATTTAGTAGATGCTTTTCCTTCCCTTCCTTGCTGGTGTTCCGTGAAACACCCAAATAAGCCACTTACACAGGATATTTGTCTCAAGGCCTGCTTCCATGGCGAGATAGAGGACACCTAGGTTTTTAAAGTCTGAGAAAGCTGATGAAAATGCATCACATAATGAAAATATAGAAGAGTTAAGTTGGGGGCGGTGAAAACGTGTACTCTTGTTATGCATTATGTTTAATTGCCTACAAAACATTCAAATGGAGCCCTAGCCGGTTTGGCTCAGTGGATAGAATGTTGGCCTATAGACTGAAGGGTCCTGGGCTCCATTCCAGGTTGCAGGCTCGACCCTAGCTGGAGGTGTGTAGGAGGTAGCGATCAATGAATCTCTCTCATCATTGATATTTCTATGTCTTTCTCCCTCTCCCTTTCTTTCTAAAATCAATAAGAATATATTTAAAGAAAAACCAAAAAACCAACAACATTCAAATGGAGATATTTGGTCTGATTTTCACTACTGTATTCTTTGTACCTTAACAATGTAAGACACATAATAGGAACTCAATGTTTGTTGAATAAAGGAAATAATTATTTGGAGAATGAGTAATTTTGAGTTGATGAATGTTTTATGAGGTTGAAATTCAGGTGAATTGTCAGGATGGGAGTTCTGATGTGTGAGTCAACAGGACATGGATAATATTTAAAGCCAAGGGACAAGATAAGATCATCTGGTGACACAATGTGCGCAGAGGGGAAAGGAGTATTAAGGACTGACCTGAAAAGTAAGAGAAAGAGGTAGGAGCCCACAATAGTGATTGAAGAGAGGTGCGTGGTAAGGTAGAAGGAAAATGAAAAAGAATCTGATTTCATGGATGCCTAGAGAAGTGTTTGGAGAATGACTGAGAGGTAGGCTAATTGTATCAAACATTCTACAGACACTGTTCAAGTATGATGAGGTTAGGGAATTGATCATTAAAATGCATATACACTCCCATTTACAAATGGGTATTGGACTTAATTTGCCACTGGTTGTTAGGAAATTTTCTTTTGATGTCCATCTCTCTTTATAATAGAGCAGTGTTACTTTAGAGATAACAGAAAAATATTTATGGACAGTGTATGTATTTCAAGTGGTGACAATTTAAAGGAAAAAAGTTTGGTAAAATGTATTAAATTATATGTAAAATAAAACTAGTGACAATTAATGTAAGAATTCACTGTTTTATATGCTACCAATGTAAGGCAGCAATCATTTACTAGTATAATTGCTAACAAATGACAAAGTTAAATGTGGTAAAAAAATATTTTGCATACCAATTAATTTTCCGACTACTTTGATGCTCTTTAAATGTTAAATATTGAATATAACTGACCGGTTTGGCCCAGTGGATAGAGTGTTGGCCTGAGGACTGGGAGGTTCCGGGTTCGATTCTGGTCAGGGGCCATATATATCCCCAGTCGGGGGTGTGCAGGAGGCGGCTGATCCATGTTTCTCTCATCAATGTTTCTGACTCTCTATTCCTCTCCCTTCCTCTCTGTAAAAAAATCAGTAAAATATATTTTAAAAAATATTGAATATACAGTTCTTTAAATTGCATTGTTTTTGTTTGTGTAATGAGCTATTTAAATAAATTCCTTAAGAAGCACAATAATAAAAAATACATCAAGTGTTAGGAAATATATAAGAAGATAATCAGAATTCTAATTTTCTAGCTACTGTTGTATTCAATATTTTGTGTTCATCAAAATGTACCCAGAGGAACACAGCTGGACAGAATATCTTTCTGTGATCTTTATTCTCTCTATATTGCCCCATAAATGACTCAGTTACGAATCAGTGACTGCTTCAGGCTTTGATTTTTGTTTTTCGTTCATAGATAAACACCATGAGGACACCACCCAGAGAGACATCTGTCATGTTTTGTTTCAGACCTCTTATCATAAAAGCTGAATTTTCTTGACTTTTTTTCTACCAAATATCTTTTATGCACATAATAGTATAAATTTAAAAAAATACATTAGAGAATATTAACCAGACATGATAAAAGTAAACTAAGTGTCCCCACCCTCTAAAAATATACTACTATTCCAAGACATGTCTATTGAAATATTATTATTAAGAAGTATACTTTATCTTTTTGTTGTGTATTTTCAAACATGTACCTACACTATGCAGACCATTAATTAGTTTTTAATTTTGTTACAAAAAGTATATCAAATATAATATCTGTTTGATTCTCTATGAAGCACATGCCAAGATGAGATTAGATGTACAACAGATTTATTAGCAAATATGGCTCTGAAGTATAAAGAGGGAAGGGGTTAGAATATAGAGAGAGACTTTAGGCTGAGATGCTGCAGGTATGAAATCTGTGAAAGGAGAAGTTAGGACTGCATAGGAAGAACCAAAGATTGCAATTCAGAAATTCATATCTGTGCTGAAAGGGATTCCTTGAGCCAGAACTTCCCTGTAAATGAAATGTGCTTTAGGCAGGAATGGCTTGGTTTTAGCAAACTTGCTCAGCCTATTCATTGACTAGGAGCAGCCTGGTGACCATAGTAGTGTATACAAAGGGGCAGAAATTGGCGGCTGTTAATAAGCTATATTCCTTGTAGTGGTTTTTCTTAAAGGAAGATTTGAGCAGGGTGTCTCCATGCCATTACATACACATATTTGGACCTTTTAGTGGAGTTATTGTCTAGGGGATGAATATTTTCTTTTATACTTTCCTTAATTATCCTTAATTTACCACGTGCTGTGTTATCAGGTGAGAGAATAAAAATGGACTATGTAGCTACATTATAGCCTTAGATTAAAATTAAAGCTAAATTAAAAAAAAAAACAGCCAGCAGTATTCAAGAAAATAGGAAGATAAACTTGTAAGCAAGAATCAAAAATAGTACAATCAGATTACAAGGTATACAGATTTAATAATTTAGTTCATTAAAAATAAATATGTGACCTACACACACATTGTATATTTTTAAAGAATTGATCATATAGTCCTGAAACTAAAATTCTACAGTGGAGAGGAAG
Source organism: Myotis daubentonii (assembly GCF_963259705.1). NCBI lineage: Eukaryota > Metazoa > Chordata > Mammalia > Chiroptera > Vespertilionidae > Myotis > Myotis daubentonii. The sequence continues at coordinate 43,694,976 of NC_081845.1, read as the reverse complement.
CATGACTAGGCTCTCCTACTCACTGATCTTTGAAATGCTCTCAACTTCTTTATCTTAATTAAAGGACAATTTAGTATTTGATAACAAAGTCTGCTTCACACACTCAAAAAATTCACAAAGATTGCAGGCTCTCTCAATATTTCTAGATGATAGTTTATTGTAGGTACTTAAAGTTAGTTAACATTGTACAGCAATATAGCTTAAAACTCAATGACAGATTGAAGTGAGTGTTGATTAAGTGAGAGGTATTGTGTTGGGTACTGTTGATATACAGGAGAAGCAAATCAGGTGTTATTTCCTCCCTTGCTGGTTAGTTGACATTTTATTAATTCACCTCTCAGGCAAATGGAATATGCGTTTTCCTATTGCTCTTCTGGGCACTGGGAATACTGCAGTAAGTAAACAACACAGACAAAAGGAATTAATGACTACCTAAACAAACAAGTCCCAAAATACAACTAGTTACAGAGGAGTATTTTTCCTTTGCAGATGGACTCTTTTTTCTGTATTTAATACGACTGCATTCTTTAATAGCTTTTACTGTAGACCCTACAATTTAGAACACAACTTCAGAAATAGAGTGTTTAAAGTACAATTGGATAATAAAATCATCAACGATACTTCGATACTTCTATTAACAGTTTAATATATGTTTCTCAGTAATTTTTAGTCATAAACCTACCAACATATACATATTAACATGAATTTAATTTCACTATATATGGTGTTTAGTAACTGCTTTTTTATTTAATGTTTATTAATTTATTGTCACTCTTTTCTTTTACTTACCTTGTCTTTCTTAATTACTACATTGAGTCTAATATATAGGTGTATGATAATTTCCTGATACTAATTTAGATCGTTTTTAGTGCTTAATAACCATTCCTATGGAGAATATAATTTAGTTGTACAAATCTCAATAAACATATTTATTATTTCCTTAGGATACATTCTTAGCAGTGGTACACTTGATCAAAGATTTTGCACATTTTAAATTCTTATATAATTATTTGCAAAGGACTCTTCAAATCTCATAAAATAGTTTTCCAATTTTGTTGTTGTTATGGGTTTGAATTGTGTCTCCTAAAAAAGATATATTGAAGTGCTAACTCCTAGTATCTGTAAATGTGACCTTACTTAGAAATATTATTTGCAGATGTAATGATTTAAAATCAAGTAATTAAGGGTGGTCCCTGACCCTATAAGATTGATGTCCTTATGAAAGGAGGGACATTTGAACACAAACACATACACCACAGGGGAGAACACCAGTTGAAGATGGAGGCAGAGGTTAGAGTTATCCAGCTATAAGGCAAGGCCTACTGGCTACACCAGAAGCTAAGAGAAAAGCCTAAGCATGGAATAGATTCTACTCTAGATCCTTCAGAGAAAGCATGGCCCTGCAGACACCCATATTTAGAATGCATTTAGGTTGTTTTAAGTCATCTCAGTTTGTGGTAATTTGTAAGGCAACTCCAGGAAACTCATATAACCTGTGACCTTATTTGTAAGTGCTTCCTTACCCATACTCTCTCCAGATTGAGCATTCTTATTCTTTCATTCCTTTGGTCCATCAGAAAAATAAAATTAAAAAGATATCTAATAACATTTTAAACTATATGGATCTCATTATATAAAAGGCAGAGGAAGTTTACATCATTTATATATGCCTATATTTATTTAAACATACTTTTATTTTACTATTTATCAATCCACCTATCAATTCTTTACTTTGTTTTATAAAGAATTTAAGAAGTTACTATCCAGTTAGCATAGAAAAATGCTATAGAATTGATGGAAGGGAAATTTCTACTAAATAAATAGGAAGCTAAGCTCAGGTGTCATCCGCCCAGCTAAATAACTGGGCCTTGCAAGGTCTAGGTCAGCGGTTCTCAACCTGTGGGTCGCGACCCCTTTGGGGGATCGAACGACCCTTTCACTGGGGTCACCTAAGACCATCTGGAAACACGTATATAATTACATATTGTTTTTGTGATTAATCACTATGCTTTAATTATGTTCAATTTGTAACAATGAAAATATATCCTGCATATCAGATATTTACATTAAGATTCATAACAGTAGCAAAATTACAGTTATGAAGTAGCAATGAAAATAATTTTATGGTTGGGGGTCACCACAACATGAGGAACTGTATTAAAGGGTCACAGCATTAGGAAGGTTGAGAACCACTGGTCTAAGTATTGAGCTGATGGCTCAAGTGGTGATTAGATTTCAGGGTTCAAACCTTATGCTTGTGATTTCTGGCTCGCCTCTTATCTCTTAGCTTCAGGTTTTGGCATAAACCTAGGTTGGCAGAGAATCATCTGCTATTTCTGTGGGACAGAAGGCAGAGAATCCTGCCATTAATGTTCAGTTTTGCTCCCATAAGAGTTTGTCTCTGTTGCTGAAATAGGCAGAATTAGGTCTGGATGGGAAAGAGCTTCCTGACAATGTCAATTCAGAAATGTTCTGGGTTTGTCTTTAGCTTTGAGGGATTATACCATCAGAGGCAAAACCTCCTCTAAGCATTTATCAGTGCCACTGTTGGAGATGGTTGGTCTCAGGTTGATTTGGTCAGGATGACATTCTGAATGTTTTAAATACAAGAGTCCATTGATGAGTCCTCATTGTGGAGTCTTTTCAAGTGGAAAGCATTTACAATGTCATCTCCTGGGATGACAGGGTAGTTGCAGAGTGTGACAGCCATGGAGAAATGGGAGAGCCGGGGATTTGCAATCAGGGACCAGAATTCTTTAGCTGGCGTTGCTGCTTACTGGATGTGTGTCTCAGGAAAGGGGGTCAAACCTGTTTTCTCATTAGAGAGATGGTTTTATAAAGTATACCACAAAAGGTGACTCTTCGGGTCAGATGAGGCCACACAAATGCAATTGTTTTGGAAACACCTCCTACTAAATTTATGTAAAATGTTTCTGGATGTAACATTTTAATGTGAATCAAGAGTGTATGAACTTTGTGACCCATATTTTTATCTTCTCTCTTATATAAGTCTTTCAGTCATATTTAATCTCTAGATTAAAAATAAAATAAAAACTCTATAACTATAAGTGCAGTTGATTGGGGCTGGCTCTAAGCAAAAGAGCATTATCATTGAAGAATGCTCATAGCCCCTCCTAAGTCCCACTCACTTTCCTGTCCTAGGGATTTCTTACTTTCCATGTGGGCTCATCTAAAATTTGGGTTTATGTGTTCCAACGGGCCAAACAGATCACTAATAATCTTGATAAGCTATCTTTGAAGATTTGATAATTAGAAAAATGAAAGTGTAAATCTGCCTCGATATATCTCTTCTCAACTAGAGTTGTACTCTGTACTCTATATGCTATCTTAAAATTGATAAACATTTTGACAGTTGAGTTGACACTTCAAAACATATTTTGTGACATTTTATCTTCGTTTTCTAATGTTAAACCAGGACGAAATGACAGCGTCATCACAAATGTAGACTTCAAAGTGGAGGCTCAGCCTGCTTATGAGAGTGATCGTTCTGGTTAGTTGTGGATACAGAAAATAATAAAAAGTTTCCTACTCATGTGCCACTTACTACTTTAGTAATTACCAAGACTTTGAAGCATGCAACTCTTTTAATTAAATAATACAGACTTCCTCCATCTACTACCCTAAGATAGAAACCAGAAGGAAATATTGGTAAATCATTAATTTATATATTTTAGGAGCCCTACTGCTTCCTTACATGGATTATACACATTTTTATTGTAAAGAAACCTTTAAATTTTTCATCTTTGTTATACAGTTATCAACCTCTCTCTTTTGTCCAGAATATTTCAGGACAATGTTTCTTCTCTCAGGAGACAATTTACTGTGGAGGAATATTGAAGTATTCTTATTCCTTTACCTCCTCATCTATATTTCATGATCAAGTTTACTCAGGGCTCATCTTGAATTTCACACTTCCTCAGACATACCCTGACCTTCTTAGTTACTGCTGTTGCCCGCTTCAGTAGCCTCACAGCTTTAATTTATTTATGTGTTCACTGTTTTTTAAAAATATAGTTTTATTGATTTCATAGAGGAAGGGAAAGGGAAAGAGAGATAGAAACATCAATGATGAAAGATAAGCATTGATCAGCTGCCTCCTATATGCCCCTTACTGGGGATCGAGTCTGCAATCCAGGCATGTACCCTGGCCAGGAAGGGAACCATGACCTCCTGGTTCATGACACTCAGTCACTGAGCCATGCGGGCTGGCTACGTGTTCACTATTCAATGGCTCTCCTCCCAGGGTAAGATCCGCAAAAGCAGGGGTTTGCCTGTCTTGGTTACCAGTGCCTCTAAAACAAACTCATTTATTGAATGGATAAATGAATGAGCTTCAGTTTTACCACCTGAAAAATAGAGATACCATCTACTTAAAATAATTATATGAAACAAGAATGTAAACACGTATAAAGCATTTACCATCGTGCCTAGTATGTACTCAAAAAATACTGATTGTTCAGGGAAATGTAGGCTTACATTATCTTTTCAAAACACCTATCCAGAAGAGGAAAGTTGAAATACCAGGAGGTAAGCATAATTTTATTTCTGTGGGACAAGTGAGGGGAATTGAGATAAAAAGGAAAGGGTGATTTAAATGAGTGAATTTATATTTATTTCCAGTTTTTTAGTCTTAGAATAACTGTTGTGAAAAAGTATCTTGCTTTTCCCAGGCTGTTTCTATATTACTTGACTTTGTCACTTCCTTGGGGTTCTAGTAATCTTGAGGTTTCCATTCAGTGGATGGAATCTTGCTGGTGTACCTGTGTGCACACCCTCAGGTGGCCACCTCCTCCTTTATGGATGTCATATCTGTAAGCGTTCTCTGGAATAATAGTAATGAATTAAAATAAAAAAGGACACACACACCTTTTCTAATTTGGCTTTTATGATTACACCTTTATTTATTTCAGTTAACATTTGATATTTATTTTTACATTGGCAGCCTACTTGGCTGCTGAATTTTAGAAGATAAATTATGAATGTTTATGACTAAAATTAGAAAGATTTAAAACATTTTTCAAGATAAATTCAGTGTGATGATTAAATCCACTGACTGTATAGTAAATACAATGCCAAATATATTTTTCAAAATCTCACAAGGCACTATTTTAAAATTTTGTCCACCTGTGTCTTAAATTTGGTTCCAAAATTTGAGATACAAAAAATTCATAATTTTAATATAAAAATCTGGAGAGTAATATTCATGACCATATGCTTATACATGTTCTCTCTAAATATGTGGTTGTAATTAGAACTATCAATAGACTACATAATTTGTAATAAGAGAGACAATTGAACTTAAATAGCTTTTTTCTTGCTCTTACTCTACTACCTTGGGAAGGCAGTAACTTACCTCTAAATCCTTGGAAGTAAAGCATAGGGATAAACTGTCTCTAATGCTATGGTGAGAATTTGAATCTCAAAGGACACAGTTGACTTCCATAGAAGATTAAAAGAGGAAGTGTGCTATGTTACCTAAATCACAGTCAGTAAAACATTCCCCCTTAAGATGTGAACTCAAAGTGTCATAACTAAAAACATATAGTGTCATTTTCATGTGTTCTGGACACTCAACTCAGCAACAATTGGCCAAAATATCCCATGATAAAAGCTAGCAAGCAGGGTATTTTTCTAAAATATACTAGACTATGGCATTATGCTTGACATTTAGAAAAGCTTTTTATAGTAGTTGTTTCTATCAATATTTTTACTGCAATTTGATACTAAGAATGCATTTATTTTGCTTTCTAAATTTCCTTCAACTGCTAAAATATGAGCCATAAGTTATCCCTTAGATAGGTCAAATTAATCACTCCAAATGGCTGAGTACATTTGCAGCCAAGCTGAAATTAGAATTTTCAATCATGATTAGAAACATAATTGAAAGTGAATGGATTCAATCATAGAAAATATTATATTTAGCTCCTCAATGCCTTAAAGTTCTTTTGTTTGGGCCATAGGATTATAGGTGACTGCTGTCATTTAGAACTGTTCCATTTTATGTGTGGTTCACTGAGCAGCAGCGTCAGTATCAATGCACAAATACAGAACCTCAGACCTACTGCATCATACCCTGCCTCCTAACAAGATCCCCAGTGATTTGTATGCCCTATAACGTGGGGGAAACCCTGATTTAGAACATCACTATAAACTTTCTCATTTTTTTCCTTATAAGTAATGGATGTGAACTACTTACCAAGGTGGACTGCAATAAAAAATATTAATTTTGTCATAAAATGTCAAATATCCATTAGGCTTTCTTTGTCTTTATGAGTATGAGAAAGCCCGATGCCCGAGAGTGAACTGTGCAATATGTTTTATTTTCTGCTAACTAGGCATTGATATTTTGTTCCTAGTAAAGCTTTAAAATTATCAAAATGCTCCTTTCAGGTGAGAAATGTTTATGGGCAATAAGATAGCAGGGCTGAATTTTCACTCTTATCACCATTGAGGGACACAGTACTCTCACATGTGTTCAATGTCCTTAGTTGACTAAAAAATTCCTGCTCCAAACACAGTGTTCAACAGCACCCTGTTCAGTCTTTTTTATAGTTTCCAATTGAAATTTAGGTACAGAGCTGTACTCTGTTTTAAAAATTCACATAAAAAGTACAATAATTAATTATATAACCAGAACTCTTTTTTCCTCAGATATAAACGAGACTTCTTCAAAAGACTATGCCTGTAACTATACTAATATTGGGTTGAGTATATAAGCAAAACCATTCTTCTACAATGTTTGGTAAATATCAGAAAAACTTTAATTTTTCATTTTATAATGGAAACTTGTCACAAAAATAAAGCAAAAGGGAAGCATGGGTGCAGTCCTTTTTCTAAAATGTAGGAGGGAAAGATGTCAAGAAAAAAAGCTGGCTAAGACTAAAGGCCCACTGTCTCTTAGGTCATGAGACTATTCAAATTAAAAATTATACCAATTTTCTACTAGGATTCATGTTGTATGTCATCATTGCTTGCATACATGGAAAAAACCTCCTGATCTTATTGAAATTTTATAACTCAACTAGTAGCCTGGTGCACATTAAAAGGGAATTAATTGCCCTAACCTGTTTAGCTCAGTGGATAGAGCATCAGCCTGCAGACTCAAGGGTCCCAGGTTAGATTCTAGTCAAGGGCATGTACCTTGGTTATGGGCACATCCCCAGTGGGGAGTGTGCAGGAGGCAGCTGATCGATGTTTCTCTCTCATCGATGTTTCTAACTCTCTATCCCTCTCCCTTCCTCTCTGTAAAAAATCAATAATATATATATTTTTTAAAAAGGGAATTAATTAGCAGAGATATTTTAATATTGCTAATTGCCCTTTCTCTATAATAGAAGTGTGAGAGATGAAATTAATAAAATGTATATGAAAATAATATATAAATTTATTAATAAACAGTAACAAAAGGATATAACAACAGAGGCATGATATAAAAACTACAAAAACATGATATGAAAACAACAAAAACATGATATGAAAATAACAAAAACATGATATAAAAACAACAGTGATACAAACAATGACTGATAAAGTGATTAAACTTATTCTAATATCTCCCTGTACACCATATTAAGAGTGAAAACACTTTCAGAGTGCTTGACTAATTTCCCTTGTGTTGAAGTACTTAGAACTTTAACTGTAACATCACATGCTCTTCAAACTCGAGAGAAAGCAACATACAACTGACCATGTGCAAAAACGGGATCAGGTAGGAATATGCCTACTTTGTCTAGAGTTTGTCCTTGTGATTTATTAATAGTCATCACAAATGCTGGCATCATGGGAAACTGTTGTTGAATCAATTTAAATGGGAGGCCAGTGTCAGATGAGTACAAATTAATTCTTGGAGTCAGAACAGCCTCTCCCTCTGCAGATCCTGTTAATACTTCAGCTTGGATAATGTTAGGTCGTAATCTTTTGATAATAAATCTGGTACCATTACAAAGACCCCATTTACTATTGGGATTTCTCAATAGCATGATGATTGCACCCACTTTCAATTTTAATTTATGACACGGCATTCCCGAAGGAGTAATACTATTAAGAAATTCGATGGGAAAATTTTCCTTTTCAGCATCATCTGTGGAATCAATGGAATCATCACTCAGATATGTGTGAAAATCTCCATCAAGTATCCAAAATTTCCAAAATTTCTTCACTTAATTTTTGAACATGCTCATTTTTTGGACAAAGAATTGCACGTTTAGATATATTTGTAATATTATCTCTAGCAGTGGTTCTCAACCTTGGCTGCACATTAGAATCACCTGGGAATCTTTTTAAAGTCCTGATTCCTGGGGCACATCCTCCGGAAATTGTTTCTTTGTTATGGGATGGGGCCACAACATTAGTAACAAAGAAACAGAAGTAAAATTTTATTGTGGGGAGCCGCTGCAGTGTTTTGGACAGGTTCAAGCCTTGGACTGATGAGAGGGTACAGTCCTCTCATTGCCACGTGCAAGTTCCAGCTTGGAGGGCAGCGCCCTCCTAGCACAATTATAGCCAACAGCTGTAGTTGTAAGCTTGAACCTATGGTCTGAACACTTGAACCTATGGTCCGAGCACGTGTCCTCATGTGCCTGAGTGATGTAGGCTTGATAGAGTTCAGGTGCGTGTAGTTGAGTAGGATTCAAACCCAGGATAATGTTGTAAACATCTTGGTTACACCCTTACTTTGCCTTGTAGCATCTGCTATAATATAAAGGAATGGCTATGAGCGTGGTTGCTGTCTCTCAGAGAAGCATCGTCCCACGGAGACCCAACTTTCATTCTCTTGTCTGTCTTTTCTAAGCCTTTCAGCCGCCCCCACTCAGGTTCACCCTTGGCCGTGCTGGTGCGGCACACTTTATAAAGATATGCCTCCACGTTCTCTGGGCGGGTTCCTGCCTCAAACCCCACCCTTACAGGAAACAGCTCTGGGAAACAGCTTGGGGGGAGGGCGCAGCTGTTGCCAAGACAACCCCTGTAGGACTGACTTCCTTCTGCTTGGTTACTGTTCTGGTTGTGATGAACACCACCCAGGGTTTTTATAGAAGTAGATGTGAATGCTATTTCCTAAGGACATTAAATGTTGCTGTTACTTTCTTGATAACCCAGAATGTTAATTTACTTTAGGTAATTGGATTAGTGGAGACTCAAGTCGATGAGATATTTTGTTTATAAAGATAAAATGTCATGATATAAGTTCTATTTAATAAAAATAAATAGGTGTGGCCCTGGCCAGGTGACTCAGTTGGTTAGAGCATTGTCATCCACATACACAAAGATTGTGGCTTTCATACCCTATCTAGGCACAGATAAGAAGCAACCAGTGAATGCATACATAAGTATAACAACAAATCTCTCTCTCTCTCTCTCCCTCCCTCCCTTCCTTTCTCTCTCTAACCTCAAGAAATTAATTAAGCCGAGACCAGTTTGGCTCAGTGGATAGAGCGTCAGCCTGCGGACTGAAAGGTCCCAGGTTCGATTCCGGTCAGGGGCATGTACCTGGGTTGCGGGCACATCCCCAGTGGGAGATGTGCAGGAGGCAGCTAATCGATGTTTCTCTCTCATCGATGTTTCTAGCTCTCTATCTCTCTCCCTTCCTCTCTGTAAAGAATCAATAAAATATATTAAAAAAAAGAAATTAATTAAATGCTACTCGAGCAATATATTTATCAGAAGAAAGACCTAAAGTGAGCTTTATCATCTTCTAGAATGAGGTCTATTAGGCTAAATGGGTATTTAGTGAAAGATGATGACGAATCCGTTTCTTTTCATTGAAGCTACTGGACATTTCTGTTCTGGTTCTCAGTCTTAGTCTCCAGGATGAGCAGCTGTGTATTGCCAGCCTCTGTACTGGTGTTTAAACTCTGTCTTTGGTAATCAGGGCATTTTATTTATTACTTTCTAATGACTATGACTATAAATCAACAAAGTTCTGGCTACATATGTGACAGAGAAAGGTTAACATTCTAATCCTTGTCTTTTAAAATATCTATCTTGAAGCAGAGAGAGCAACTTAGCTGTCCTTTGTCCCCTAGTCCTCTATTCTCTAAAAGTGAAAATGGGATAAGGGTAAAGTATACAGTTCCCTAAAAACCTTAAGCTTGATTTAAAGAATTGTTTCTTCTCTTTATGTTAGATTAAGTTAAATTTAGAAACCTCTTTTTACTTAAGCTGTCAGGTGAAGTTTTTTGCTTTGAAAATAAGCTTTATTAGTGAAATAATTGTTCCCTTTTTGAAACACAAGGGAATATTTAATGCATTTTAAAATAGCAAATTCATGGGTCGTTTAAAGGGGTCATACAGAATGAAGGTATGTTACCAGGGCTCTCCTACTGAGCTAGAAAGCACTTTAGCATTGCCCATTTATAGGCGATGTTTCTCTTATCTGTTTGAAGTTTCTTTTTTAATATGAGACAAAACAAAAATTTCATACTTCCAAAATTAAAATGCCAATCACAGCTCTGAAAATAGAATCAAAATTGATTAACAAATTATTTTTTACAATACTAGTGGAGTCATCTTCCACAAGACTTTTTTGGTCTTTTTTTGATGGGGTATTAGTAACCAGAAATAATTGACTCCCATGTTTTCAATAAATGGATATATCTTCCTCTGAGTCTCTTTCTCTAAGAAGAATGTTCAATTAATACTTTTGAGTTTTAAAAAATTGGCTTTAATAGTTTAATCTAAAGACATTCTTTAAAAACACTATTTTGACATTTCAAATGTTATCTCTTGAACTAATTATCCATTGGAGTTTTCTTCTGGTGGGCTCACTCCAGAGTTGATCACATACAACTATTCATTTGTTTTTAATACAGCAATTATTCTCAAGTATAAGGTTTCTCATTTACAATGCCCAATTTCACTTTTATTACTTCATTTATATTTTTTGTCACCTGTCCTTTGTTTCATTGCTATTTTGTTTCTTTTTATCTTTAATGTGGTTCATCTATCCACTTAAATTTCTTAGATATTATTGTTGAGATTTTGAATTAGTCAAAATGACAAAAGCTCAAATTAACCAGAGCAATTTATTTTAAAATAATACAAGATATAAAGCAAACAAATTATTATACTATTAAATACAGTAAAGCAATTTGAAGCATTCCCCAAGTTTAATTAACAATTATAATATAAAGAAATATATTGTGCCCAGCTGGTGTGCTCAATGGTTAAGCACCAATCTAGGAACCCAGAGATAGGGTTCAATACCTGGTGAAGGCACATGCCTGGGTTGCAGGCTCAATCTCCCATAGGGGGCATGAGAGAGACAGCAGATGGGTGATTCTCACCATGGATGTTTCTTTCTCTCTTTCTCCCTTCCTCTCTGAAAAAAAAAAAAAAATACAATGTCTAAAAAATCCTGAAAGAAATCTTGAAATTCAACTCTTCCAATTCACAGGGCTCCTGCCCCCAACCCCTCTATCTGCTTCACTTCTCCAACTTTGCTATATTTCTATTTTTTACACCTCCCTATGTTGTCTCCTGAGCATCTATGGATAAACCTAAGGCTTCATGAACACAGTTTGAAAATAATTTGCCCAGATAAATTCAAATTAATCCAATTTATCCAAATTCCTTTATACAGTATTTGACCATACCTGAATAGTGTTTGATTAATTAATAATAAATGGTACAAAGGAAGGTAGTTAAGAGTCAGTTTTTGGAGCAGTGGCAAAAAAATACATTTATGTTCAATTAGACATTTCCCTGCAGCAGAGGCAGGAGTTACTGAGGAGGAAAGGTAAACTATAATGGAACAGGATATTAGCAGGGAAGCTTTCTATTTCTGCTATTTTGATTGATTAGAAATGACATCATGATACAGTGAAATATGGAACTTAAATAGTAATCATTAGTACCTATTCATTGATTCCATATTATGTTACAGATATATTAAATATTTTGATCTTGTTTAAATATACATCCACACTGGCTAGATATATTAATTTCCATTTACAGAGAGAGTTATATGAGTGAAAGGGGTTAACAGTGTTTTTTAATAGACTCTATTTCGATCTATGGAGAGAAAATGCTTTTGAACTGACCCTTACACACATTGAACTTAATCCTCAAAGCCTATGAAACATTTAAAGTAGACACACTTATTCCCATTTTATAGCTTAAAAATAGAGATTGCAAAAGCTTAAATTAATTGCTTAATGTGAGGATGTTGGGCTCCTCCTCCAATGCCCTTTCCTCTCTACACTTTACTGCCTCCTTAATCTGCACAGGAATCATTTTTCCCTTTCTATCAGCCTTCAAAAGCTTGTTGATTGCTCTCTAATTATAAATACTTAGATAAAAGTGTGTAAATTAATATGCAAATGATCTTTTCCCCTCAGCAAATTAGCACTTTACTTCCATCTAATTAAGTAGCTTTGTGGAGGAAATGGATTTTTGAAAAAAGAATGGAAAGTGTTTGGATTTGTTCTAGGGGTGTTTCTGCTCTAGCAAGCCTTGAGAATGAGGTATAGAAAAAGGAGTCCTGAGTGGGAGCAAACAATGAAAGCAGAGAAAAAAGGCCAGGGGGTTGAATAAGACAAGAACATGTAAGTGTAATGGCTGAGAAATCTTCATGAGAAAGTAAACTGCCTTTCTTCTTTTATTCTTTTTCTAAAGGTAACACTTTTTTTTTTAAAGTAAAATAAAACTTTAAAAATAAGAAAGTGCAGCTTCCTCTCATACTTCTAGGTGTTGATACTGACTTATCATTTATTGGAAATGGATATAGTTAAGCTTAAATTAAAGGTTCAGAATTTACAGGACATGCTTTTAGTTAGAAAAACATTGATTCCTTGAATATATTTCAATATTTTTTAAAGAAAAATGTCACTTGTTGCAATGAGAATTGTTAAAAATAAAATTTTAAAAGTTTTTTGAGCAAAAGCTAATTTGAATTGGGTAGCATCCAATCTATCAGATGGAAAGGAGCTCCAAGGAGCTATACAAAATGAAAGACTTTTGTAGGCAGAAGGGAGCTGGACAAGGAAGTTATACTAGCAGAAAAGCAAGTTGGTTATTTCGAAGTTACCTTCCTTCAGTGGTCGAAGGAGTCTATCAGGCAGTTTAACAAACTAGTGCTGATCAAACCATTCCTGATTGGATTAAAAATGGCTTTTTGGTCTTATTTATTTATTTTTTGGGGGAATTGGGGGGAGTGCGTTGAAACTGTAATCAAATTTCAGGTTGATGAGGTGAAACTTAGCATAACTGACACCATTTGTAGCCTGTTGTCTTGTTTTTAACAGAATTAATGGAATAAACTTCTGCCCTTATATGTGATGTGTTTAGTGGTATTAGGAACAAGGAGTTTGTGTGTGTGGGGGGGGGGGCGGAGGCGGTGGCGGCGGGGCGTGTACTGAAGCATTCGCCTTAATGTTGTTATTTTCAATATTTGAAACTGAAGAAGAATTCAGTATTGAATGTGCAAGTACATGAATAAATAGTATCAATTTAAATTTATCATTGAAACTAAGGCAACTGTTATTCACAATAATATATTAAATCCATAATAGCCAAAATTCATTTATGGATTTAGCTAAATGTTGTATGTATTTGGGAAAGCCTTCTTAGTCTTTATTAAGCTGTACTACCTGTTAGGGTTGCCAAAGGAGGAACACACGAGGCCAAAAGGGGTAAAGAATCATGAATTTATTAGGTCATCTGGAGACCAGATGGGCTGAGCCCCAAAATGGCACCAGTCCCCAAAGACGGGGAGTCAGAGGTTTTTAAAGGACTCTAGGTGGGCTTTTTCTGGGCGGAGAATTCTCTGTGCAGGTCTGGAGCCTGGGAAACTCCGGAGGGGACAGATAATGGTCTTAGCAAGTGGAATGTGGTCTGAGCAAGTGGCGTGTCCATTGTGAAGTGGCCTAAAGGTCACTTCCTGGGGGAGGGGGTATAAATTTAATTATTTGATCAGACCTAACACTACCCAGGTTCATAAATAGCTGGTTCTCATAATTATGTAATGTAGTGTTAAATTATATTAGCATTTCTTCTTAATAATAGAAATGTACTTATTAATAAAATATTGCATACCTTTCTACCCATGTTGCTATACCAGGTATTGTTATTTTGACAATACCCCAAAATTATTTTGAACTTTCCATGCTTGCCTTTATATTTTGCTCATTAAAATAAAATAAAAATAACTACAAGCTGATACTAATTGAATATTCCAGTAAGGCTCCACTGTGCTACTGACAAATTCACTTACCTTATTCTAGGTGCCCTTCAAGTAAATAAAGAGATATTATATTTGCTGTTTTCTGGGAGACTTGAAAATATTAGGAGAAGGACAATATTTATACCAGAAAACAGTCGAGTATCAGATGCACCGCTATAATAGAAATTAGATCCATTTTATTATAAATATGGATAATAATGACTAATATCACATGTCAGAGAAAAGGTCAGAAATTCAAGTCTTAATACAGATGTAAAAACGTCTTTCTACTGTTACTGAGTACTGGTATTTTGAGAACAATAGAAAATATACAAGTACTGAAAATTATCTTCAAAGTACAAGATTTTTATGAAGAAGAAAAAATTATGACTATCTTATCCCCAACCAAGGCCATTCCTCCCTTATGTGGGCCATACTCTCCTTGTGTTTTGTGAAAAGCCCTGTGAGATCATACTGCCAACACATACAGTATTCTACTCTTGTATAATTAAGGGATCTCTGAGATTACCCAATTCACCACCTTTGCATTTTGATGAAGATATTGAGGCCCAGAGAGATCATTTGAGTTTGTCCTGTTGTCGTGCTTTTTAGAAGCAGAAATTTGATACCAAATTTGATTATGTGATCTTCAACCTAGAAGGAGTTTTCAAACCTGACATGCTGTCTTCATGTTCTGAATAAAGTCATCACTTTATTCTATAATTTGTCCAGTAAGACAATTATATCTGTAAGGAAAATACAAATTGATGAAAAGTTCTAAACTATTAAGCATGCAAAATCTCTCTATATAAAAGCCTAAGTGACCATCCAGCCATTTGACTGTCCAAATGGTAGCTATGATATGCAATGACCACCAGGGGGCAGACACTCTGGTAGCTCTGATGCACCCTGACCACCAGGGGGCAGATGCTCAACGCAGGAGCTGCCAAGCTGCCGTGACTTGGCAGCTGCGGTTCTCAGGTGATGCACCCGGAACCAGAGAGGAGGGAACCTGATTCTGGAGTGCATCACCCGAGAACTGCCCACTCACAATCCAGGATCCCTCGGGGGATGTCAGAGAGCTGGTTTCGGCCCAATCCCTGCATGCCAAGCCGAAGGACCCCACCAGTGCACAAATGCGTTCACCGGGCCTCTAGTATAAACATAATGATCTATACAGCATATATTTCCCTTAGTATTTTCATTCCCCCTCCCTTAAAGCCATGGTTTTCTTACTATCCTTCACAATACATATGGAAAATTTTTATGTGACTATATTCTAAAGAAGCCATATAAATGTATGTTCTGAAATGTGCAGCACATTGCCAGGGCTTTCTTTTCATGACTACATAATTGTCCTGAGCATTTCTAATTTGTTGCATGACAGATTTCCTGAATGAAATAGCAGCTGTTACAGGAAAGTATCAAACGCTTTCTGTCCAGCTCCATTGGTTGCTGTTTTGCTTTCATATCCTCTCACCATTAACTACACAGCAGCTAGAGCGGAAGGGTTGTTAACAAAATGTACTTCCACTGTTAGCCAAACATGCACGTGACCTGTGGTAATGTTTGATTTTATATCATTTACTTATGTCTGTGTATGTCTTACACCAAGGGACTAACACCCAATAGAAGAAAGAAAAAGGAGGGAAATTAACTCAGTAACTGTGAGCCATCAAATAGGCCCAGATTAAATAATGAGCCTTCAATATACTGGAATAGAACAACATTAAGTCTTCGGAGTTCAGTGGGCAGTTAGATGCACTAATGGCAGTGCTGTGCTGGGAAAGAATGTATTTTAGTTGAAAGTTTTGTGTGGAGGTGATTGCACATTACGATATGAATAGCTGTATTAAATGCATGGAGGTTTCCTGCCAAAATAGGAGGTGATTAAGGCCCCTTTACCAGATAAGAGCTCACTGGAGGAATGTAATGATAGTAAACTGAAATCTGAAAACAGATGATCTCCCGTTTAATAGTCCATTGACACCTCCTAGAGCCACTGTGGTGATGGTGCTGCTCTTTATTTTCATTTCACAAAGAAACATAAGTTGTTTTGATGTTTTTGAGCTCATACATTTGGGGAGAGAGAGAGAGAGAGAGAGAGAGAGAGAGAGAGAGAGAGAGAGAGAGAGAGAAAGAGAGAGAAGAGAGAGAGAGAGAGAGAGAGAGAGAGAGAGAGAGAGAGAGAGAGAGGAGTCTTGCATTAAAGATAAATGCAATTAACTCAATTATTCATTTTGAGAAATATGTTTTTTGTTTTTATTGAATAGTCAGTGTAGCTCAGGATGATTTTTCCTCCCTTCTTCTCCCTCCTCTCTTCCACCTGGATTATTCATCCTCTGTCTAGTTGTAACAAAATTGCAGGAAAAGGTACTGTATCTTGAATAGGTTCCCAATGTGATTATCAGATAGTCCCAGCCCAACACTCTTGGAGAGTTTGAATTTAGCAACTCAAACTGCCATTTTTATGTGAAAAAGCTAGAATACGTTTCTCATTGAGAGGATTCATCCATTAATTATGTTTTCTTATCTTCTGTATACTCTATATCTTCATACCATATAGGTTGAGTATACCTGGATATCTTATTTTATCATTTTTTTAAGTATAGCAGTTAATGTGCCCTTTTATTTTTTATTTTATTTTTTATTGTTGACACTACTACATATGTCCTCACCACCCCCCTTGCAAACCTCCCCCAAACCCCCGTTCCCCCTTTCCTCTGGCCACTACCATACTGTTGTCTCTTTTTAAAACAAATATTCTATTCAACTAACAGAATTTTTGCTTAATTTAGATTTTAATTAAAGTATACAGTTATGGCATTATTTATACTAATTCCTAGGGTTTTCATCCTAGGTCTTAAAAGCACCTTAGGCCGTTGTATTGATGTTTCTCGTACTAAACATTTTTGACACTTTATCTTTATTTACGAATACCGCTTTTCTCAAGCACATCTATTTTATGTACTTCTGAAAATAATGAGCCAAGTAATAACTCAGTTATCAAGGATTTGCTTAAATATGGAAAGACTAACCTTCAAGTAGCCTTATAGTAAAACATTTAAAAGAGAATAGAGGAGGGAGAAAAGTGTGAGTTGAACTCACATTTTTTGCATACTAGTTTAAAAATGAATAAAATGCAAAACTATGTTTTCATCTTTTGCTGGTGGATGAAGTAGTTTTATATTAAGAATTATTTTTTGATTACCCTACAAAACATTTATCTAATATCAAAGATGAATTATTTCCACATTTAGGTTCCCTCATCTTAAAAATACTACTCATGAAAAGACTCAGGAGGATGGCCCAGCCTGCATAGCTCAGTGCTTGAGCACGGACCTATGAACCAGGAAGTCACGGTTGGATTCTCGGCCAGGGCACATGCTCAATCCCCAGTGAGGGGCAACCAGGAGGCAACCTGGTTGATGACTCTCTCTTTTCATTGATGTTTCTCTCTCTCCCTCTCCATTCCTCTCTGAAATCAATAAAAAATATATTTTAAAAAAGAAAAGACTTGGGAGGTTGATTACAAGCAGTCTTGTAATTTCACAGTTTACTACTATAAGTGAATTATTGGATTTGACCATTTGGGTAAAGTGGTTATATTTAATATGTTGTAAAAGTACAATTTCCATATATGCATTTATTTTTCAGGATGAGAAATTTTTAGGTAATTTGGCCGTTCCTTAAATCAGGCAGCTTCTTCTAATCTATAGGTACTCAGGACAACTTAGTTTATTGGTTGCTTTATTTTTTGCTGTCATTCATGTGAATGGCTCTTATTTTAAAAGGCAGGTTTTTCAGCTACAAGTTGCACAGAAATAAACTCAATATTTGTTTATTTTTGCATATTCTTTATCTACCTCTTTTTTTTTATATCCGTTTTCTTTATCACCTCTTTTTAAATTATCCTTATTTGCTCTGGTCTTTTCATTATTTTCATTTTATGCCTTTAACTTTTATAACCCACTATGGAATTCTGACATTTTTACATGCAACACATATAATACCTAATACACAACATGCATCTATCATCTATTTTAATAGCCTTAAATAAGTAACTTCCAAATTCCCTCATTATGTTGTGTGCTTTACAAGGAAGTCAATATTTTCATTCATCTCTTTTCTTCAGATTTATTTGTCATAAAACTTGATTCTATATAAACTTTAAAAATCAAATTTTAGTCCATCTCTGCCTCAGTATACTCATTAACAGGAGGGGCAATTATGTTTCTACTTTATTAAAAGTACTAGTAAGGAGGATTAAATATGGTGGTGTTATAGTTGTTGTTATTTATCTCAACATCTTGGATATTTCTGAAAGATTTATACTTCGTAGCATTCCTGTTTTGTTTTAAAGGTATGTTATGAGCAGATTAGGTTTTACTGTTTATCTTTTGCAAAACTAAACTAGAACCTATATACCTACTGAATCTTACTATTAGATAGTCCATTCTAAAAAATAAATTGTAATTCAACTTTATAGTGCTACATTTGAAATGTATGACTTCTGGCTATTTTTTTCCATCTTCTCTTTATTTTTCAGAGCCAAAGTCTAATCTATACATTTGACTCTATATATTTCATTTGTGTTTATATTTATTTGTCTCTCACCTTTTTTATGACTGATGATGTTGTTTGTATAAATAGTTAAAATGAATAGATCTGATACAAACTCATACCTCTGGAATTAACATACGGTGTTAATGAGTACAATGCCAGGGATTCAAATTCCATTTTTAGTTTTATTATATAGGAATTCACCTTCTTAAAACAATAATTTGCTTTTGAAAAATACAAATGTTGGTAACATTCTACCACAGGGCAGGAATCACTCAGCTAGATTTAGTCAAGATTGTTGTTTTATTTCCTGCCAATGACTCCAAACAGAGAGAAGAAGGAACTGGAGAGAGAAGGAACTGGATAGAGCTGTCCTAGTCCAGCACACCAGTACCTTAAAATAGAAGTATGTGCTAGCAAGAAGGCCAGGTATATATACTAGAAAGGAATTTAAATATCTCATATTCAATCTGGGGTAATATCCTGTGCTGTTGGCAATGATTTGTATTTAATTACATCATATATGCAAATGTGCTCTGTAAATAGCAAAATAATACATAAATGTCAGATGTTAAGAAAGAGTGTGCTGCCCTAGCTGGTTTGGTTCGGTGGATGGACTGAAGGGTCCCAGGTTCGATTCCGGTCAAGGGCACATGCCTGAGTTGCGGGCTCAATCCCCACTGTGGGGCGTGCAGGAGGCAGCCAATCAATAATTATCTCTCATCATTGATGATTCTATCTCTCTCTCCCTCTCCCTTCCTCTCTGAAATCAATAAAAAATATATTAAAAATAAAAAGAGCATGCTGTAGTGAAAAGAATGTGGTTCTGGTAGTCATATAGGCATGATTTAAGTAAATAAATAAAAATAGTGAGTTAGACATTATTTTTTGTTAAATTAACATTATAATTTCACCAATTATTTCAGGCTTAAATTCTTGGAAGGAATGTATAACAGTCATAAAGATTGTTACCATGTCTGTTGCAAAAACTCATTTACAATATTTTGATCCTCTTGAGAAATGCCAGAACTGAGCCAATGTCAACCCTGAGAAACTGAAACATCTTTTTAAAAATATATATTTTTATTGATTTCAGAGAGGAAAGGAGAGGGAGAGAGAGATAGAAACATCAATGATGAGATATAATCATTGATCGGCTGCCTCCTACACTGACCACACCGGGGATTGAGCCTGCAACCCAACCCTGACATGTGTCCTGACCTGGAATGGAACCGTGACCTCCTAATCCATAAGGCAATGCTCAACCACTGAGCCACTCCAGCCAGGCTGAATCTTCTTAAAAGCAGTTCTAAGGGTGGGAGAATCAATGGCCTCTTTAAACTTATTAGTAAGGTTAAAGATGGCGTTCAGTAGAGTAAAACTTTCTACCATTGGAAGGTTGTGTTTCCACTAAAGATGATATGGTCTTTTAAAAAGAAAAGAATTTGAAAGCTATATATCCTTCATGTAGGTCAATAGCTGTTACAGTGTTTACTTTGTCTTGACTTTATATTCACCGTCAATGAAGTTGTAGAGTAGCAACATTTATCTTAGGTTGGGTGGTCATGCATTCTCTTGTATACTGGGCATTCCTGGTTTTCATGGTATAATAGTTAATAATGCTTCCTCTCATTCTAAAAAATGCCTCAGTTTGGATGATAACTTATATGGAACCCTTCTCTTAGGGATAGCCTTTATTTACCAGTCAGAATGAATTTATTATGTATATAAACACTGCATGGGAACATTTGCCTAGGTGCACAAGGCATTAATGAAAGATGATCAAGATATAATTCTTGTATTCCGATATTAGTACCTAGTTGGGAGAGAAGAAATACTTTAAATGGTTAAGACGGCCTAGTGAAATGACAGAATGATATGACTGATTAATGTAAGAGTTCAGAGACTTGTGGGATGAAATGACGATTATTCTCCCTTCTCTCCCTTGTGACATTTCCTTATCCCACAGGTATCTATTGAGGGACTCCTGAAATTTAGACCTGCCTTCCTCTCTTTATTTTATTGCTCTCTGCTATGCTACCATCTCCTCCAGCGTTAAAATCTATAAATGTTATTTTTCACCTTTACTTGGTGAAATCAGTGTATCTACTAGTTATTTGAGACAATGGCCCACGCTTATGGCTTTTCACAGATCATAATCATATATGTATTAAAGGGCTACTCTTACACACAAATTATGTGGCCCTTAAAAGTGAACTTCTATAGTTATTGGTTTCTTTGCTCTGACTTTTCCCAAAGCAGGATTTCCCCAAAGAAACAGTGCTAGGAAGAACATTTGAGTGGCTGATTGCTCCATATTTTGAAGGTTGTTTGATTTTATATCTGTGGGATTCCATTAAAGTTAAATCTGGAGTCATCACTATTGCAATTTCTGAAATATTTTATTTAAATCACCTCCATAGAATCTGACCTGACACTGATTTATGATAGGGAAAGATGCTGTTCAGTTTCTTAGAAAATTAAATTGGAAGTGATAATTTATGTGTATTTCCCTTGTACATTTGAGGGATAACAGAGAAATTTATTGATTTTACTTATTCCTGTTCAGAAGACATTTTCATGAGTAAATCATCTGAGAAAAGATGCAATATTTTAATTTGGTGTACAGGTAATATAATCATAACAATGACTTAATGATTAATTTTGGCATTAATGAGTATACCTTAACTATACTATTATATTTTAAATTTATAATTTTAATCTTCAATATTTGTAAGGCCTTAGGCCTCTGGACATAATTCTAGAGAGCATCTCTTTGCACTGGTCAATGGCAGTCCAAAGACTTTTGATTTTGATATTTATAACATGACATAGTGTGTTCGCACAATTATTTATCCTGACAGGGAAAATGAATATTAATCCATACATTCTTAAATTATATTTGCTTTTGGTTATCATAATATAAATTAGATGGTGATTGTATGACCAGTGTTCACTGACATTTATTTGTAACAATGCTTCTGTGTGAATTTGATTAATCTTAAAGTCAACCAGTTAATTTTAAATACAACATGTTTTTGCAGGATTTTAGAAACCTCATACAGATTGAAAACTGCACTTATATACATAACACTGAGATAGATCTTAGGTAATTATTGTAATTTTCCCTTCATAGGAGCATTTTAAGAATAATAATCATGTGTTGGATAACCTCTCAAGTGTCCAGAGAAAATATGTAATTTTCATTAATAGTGGTTATGCTTGGTTAGTTTCTACTTTAATAGAAAATCAAGACTTTCTAATGGGAAGATAGTGTCTGTTGATTCAGAAGATTATGGTAGTGATTTTGTGGAAGCATATGAAAGGTACTAAAATGAGTCAATAATCTAAGTGGTTCATCTTTTTAAATGCCTAAAGAAAACTTGAATGCATAATGTTCTCATGGTTATAGTTTGGTTTTGATAATAAACTTTTTATTCAGAAAGGCATACAAACAGGAATCAAGCTTGACAGCAAGGAGTATAAACATTTATAATCGCTTGCTTTTGATAGGAACCAAACCTATGACAGTTACACTGATGACTAGAGTACCGAGTACCTATAAATGAAAACAGGGATTTATATTGGTGGAAATTAAAACATATATCCAAAGTAATGTATTGTCAAAAATACCAAGTAATTATTGTGTGTTTGAACAATGTAAGTAAGGGAGCTATGTGACTGCTCTGTACTTTTAGTATTTTGTTTACAAACTTTTTTTAAAACTGGAAAAAAAAATACAGACGATAAGACACAATGAGTTTGGGTTTTGAAATGAAAGTCTGTACTTGTTAATAATTTTATTTTTTCAACATTTCTACAGCATAGGAACCAAGCCAGGAAAGGAGACAACGTAATACTATATTTTGAATTTGTTACATATATTGGCCTGCTTTCCACCTGACCTAGACAGAAACTATCTGCTTCAAAGTATCACTGATAATAACTTTTAATAATATTTGTCCTAAAGTATATTTTTCTCTTTATTTCTAGTATCTCATATTTTCTATTTCTCAGATTAAACATTATCTTGTATATGGCAAAATGTAAGCATTATCTTTATCTATCTATCTATCCATATCTATCTATATCTATCTGAATATATAGGTGTGTATTTATTTATTTATTGAGTACCAAGCACTAAGCTATATTTAACAAGTGAATATATGAGTTCTCCCAAATATGTCCTACTTAACAGTATGAGACAACTAGTCCTTATATACATGTGTTTTATATCAATACAGAGAAATAGGCAGCCACCCTTTGTGGGGCGGGGCGGGGATGAAAGGAAATTGGATATTATTTCATATTTTGAGTAATACCGTCTTGAATAATGCAAAGCTAGTAGATAATAGAACAGGATATTGGATATGGGGATGTACTTAAGGAATAAAGCCCATTTCTGGTATGCCTGATATTCGTGGAGTACATAAAAACCTTATCAGGAAAGTGAGTTGCAAAGACTGCTTGTGGGTGGCCTGGTTTAGCTCTTCTTTGCTGCTGGCTGGCTTCCCACAGCTTGGCTGGCTTTGCTCACTAGACCAGCACATGATAGGCATAGCACTTGGATGCTCTCTTTTAACTCATTTTATCTTTTAATGATTTGTCTGGCTGATTTCTACTTTTCCTGGGAAGAAAGGGAAGCTATTTGAAATCTTGTTTCCAGAGCTATTCCTTGTGATTGTGCTATAAAGAGGGCACGGTTCATTTCCCATGAAGCTGCACAATGAATACAAAATGCACACCACCACAGAAGAGATGAGAGTGTGAGGTGAGGTGAGGTGAGGTGAGAGGACAAAAGGCCTTGTTGCCCCATCCCTGGAGATGAACACTTACAAATATAAAGCAAAGGTATGGCCTGTAGATAATTGAGAGGTATCTGTCTGCATGTGAAGTGTGTGTGTGTGTGTGTGTGTGTGTGTGTGTGTGTGTGTTTTAGAGGTAAGAACACTACACAAACTAATATCTAAGCCAGTGATGGTGAACCTATGACACGCGTGTCAGAGGTCACACGCGAACTCATTTTTTTGTTGTTGATTTTTCTTTGTTAAATGGCATTTAAATATGTAAAATAAATATCAAAAATATAAGTCTTTGTTTTACTATGGTTGCAAATATCAAAAAATTTCTAGCCCTAACCGGTTTGGCTCAGTGGACAGAGTGTCGGCCTGGGGACTGAAGGGTCCCAGGTTCGATTCTGGTCAAGGGCATGTACCTTGGTTGTGGGCACATCCTCAGGAGGGGGTATGCAGGAGGCAGCTGATCGATGTTTCTCTCTCATCGATGTTTCAAAACTCTGTATCCCTCTCCCTTCCTCTCTGTAAAAAATCAATAAAATATATTTAAAAAAAATTTCTATATGTGACACGGCACCAGAGTTAAGTTAGGGTTTTTCAAAATGCTGACACGCCGAGCTCAAAAGGTTCGCCATCACTGATTAAGCAAAAGTGATAAGATGACTGATGTGAATGACTGTGAATACATTGCTGAATGGTTCTTACTCAGATGCTATAAAATTTTGTTTAAGAATAATTTATTCATCAGTTTATAATGGCCCTTATTATCCATAAATGAGTGAGATCATGTGGTATTTTTCTTTCATTGACTGGCAAAAACAGATACAGAGGCAGAGCAGCCTCGAACAGACTGTCAAACTACAGCCGGAAGGCTGGGGAGGGTTGAGGGGTGGGAGGGGTGGGTAAGAGATCAACCGAAGGACTTGTATGCATGCATATAAGCATAACCAATGGACATAAGACACTGGGGGGTAGGGGCGGCTGGGGGATTGTCAAGGGCAGGGGAAAAAAGGGACACATATGTAATACTCTTTGTAATACTTTAAGCTATATATATAAATATATGAATAATTTAAATAAATTATTTGGTTGAGAAAAGGAAAGGTAATAATCTGAAAGCCAAGCAAAGTCATTTTAAATTAATTAGATTAACTTATCACAGGCATGGCTAGTATAAGAATTACATGATAATTCAGATAGCTATCATAGACAAAATAAATTAGACCATTGAGTATACACTATGTTCTAGACACAATTTCTACCTTATTTCATTGAATTATATTAGAAACCCTGTATTATAAATATTTCCTTTCCATTTGATACATAGGGAAACTGATGCTTAAAGAGGTGAAATAGCTTACTCAAATGACAACATGAAGAAGCACAGCCAAAATCTACATTTACATGTCTGACACCAGCCATTGTTTTTAAAAAGAACATGTAATTAAATATATTAAGTTAATAGAGTGGTTGAAAACATGGGTTTTTAAGTCAGACCTGGTTTAAATTCTGTCTACCACTGATGTGTAATAGCTATATCAGCTTAAGTTTCCTCATTTTTCTAACATGGGGATTAATATACAGACAGGAACCTCTGGATATTGTCAATATTAAGATGAATATGTTGCCGTAAATAACACAGTAACTTATGACAAATGTAGCTCCATTGGTATCCATCTAATACTTTAAGGGATGTTTCATTTGTCTTCACTCATGTACACCATAACCTATCTGACCCCTTCATTGTGACCCTAAGAAAATAGCTGAGGCTCATAAAATGTAAGAGTCCATTATTATTTCATTCTAGGCAGGTTCCTGTGTTGAAATAGGTACTTTGTGACTATTGGGTAGTAATACTGTTGATGGAATATGGATATGTTAAAAACAACTCTTTTGACAACCCTTTATTACCAGTGAGCAATTAAATATATTAAGAAGACTTGCTTTGCACACTCTTTCAACCACAATACACTAAAGATGTATGTGTTATAATTACAATTATCCTCTCTCTTCATTGTCCTGCTGAGGAATGCACCGTAATTCTGGCAGCCAGACGACCGAGTTGGCTTGCTTTCCTTGGACTGCAGATGTCTAATTGCAGGCAACCATTTCATTTAAAATGGCTCATTAAAGTGGAAACCACTTAGCATCAGTAACATGGATCAGCATCCATGATTATGCATTTAATTAAAGAAGTGCATTTTCCACTTTTCAAATTTTTCTCTCCATCTATCGATGTATTTATGTATTTTTCTGTCATCAGTGGACACATACATATATATGCTTATGCAGATTGATACAAAGCCTTTCTTAGGTATTAATTGTATTGCTTTGAAAGAGTTAAAATTATTTGGCTAATTGTTCCATGTAGCATCTATAGAAAGTACTAATTATAAAATCATAGAATTTATGTTACCTAAATAGATTGGCTATTCCACATAAAGAATCAATTTCTTATTTTATAGGCTGTTCCAGATATATTTTACCTAAATAAATGTATTTATCCACTAACTAAAATACTATTTTTTCGATTATAATTTCAAAGAATTGAAAAATGTAAATGAGCCATTTTTCAGATCTTGAACTATTGATTTTACCAATCACTGAAATAGGATTGTGAAAAGAGATAAAAAAAATATGATCTTTCCTATGCATAAAAGATCAATCATCGAAGTAGAGTATTGAAACATAATTTTGATGTGATACTATGTTTTGTATTTCATATTGTAAAAATTGGTTTATTGGAGAACATTTGTTCAGAAATAAAATATTTGAAATTCATGATCAATTTACTTTAAATATAAAATAAGTACATTAAATTTTTAAAAGAGAAGAGGCAATATTTATATTATAATTCTACTAAATAGCAGTGATGAACCATATGAACTGCAATTAGTTGACTATTTCAATCAATGCTTACATACTTATTTGCAAGTTATTTGTAAATGGCCTTAGGTTTTTTTAGATCCATACATTTTAATAAATGTCAATTAAAGGCTTTCATAATAATATCTAAAGGTAAATTAGGCATTCTTTTACTATATTAGCTTCTTTTCATTTCATTAGGAAAAAAACTATTTTCTTCTGCAGAATCTATATATGCTGATGTGCTATATTGTGTCTAAATCTAAAGCAGTGAAGAATTTTCTATACAGAACTCCTGATCCCCACAGAGTCTAATTTAACTGTATGAGAAAATGTGATTGAGATGGATATATATTAAGAATACATAATATAAAACCTGCTTTAACACTATTTTTATGAGGCAGCCAGGGACGGCCTCATATGTTCAAGGTTGGTCAGGCTCAATGGGAGCTTATTTACCTCTTCACTGGATGTTTAAATTGCATTCTCTCTTTTCCCATAAGGACTACTAAAAGAAAAAAGAAAATAAAAGTGCTGACAGGTATGTTATTTACTACCCCAAAAAAATGTTATAAAATAATTCTTATTAATATATATTGAGCCCTTGATATGTACAATTCTTGTGTGCTTGGTGCCCTTTGCCCAATTCTACCCACCTCCATACTTTTATAATATGAGTCAGAAGCAAGAAAAGAGAGAGATGACATTGAGAGTAACAGGGGAAAAAAAAAACACAGAGAAAAAGAAGAAAATACACAGGGAAAGAAATAGCAAGAAAAAGGGAGAGAAAAGCAGATACCCCACGGAAGGGAAAGAGTCACATAACGGGAACTTACATGCATATCTGCATAGCCCGTGAACACAGACAATAGTGTGGTGAATGCCTAGGAAGGGTGGGTGAAGGCTGGAGGGGGTCCGTGGGGGAAAAAAGGGGATATCTGTAATACTTTAAACAAGAAAGATAAAGTAAATAAATAAATAAATAAATAAATAAATAAATAAATAAATAAATAATAAATAAATAATGAAGGGAAAATTAGAGGATCAACCAGGACTTCAGGGAATAAAATGGGAAGTTAATATCAAATCACTGAAGGAAAGAGAATGGGAAAAAGCTGTTTGAGTCAAGTGTTAGTAAACTGCACCTCACATACTGCAATTTACTAGAATGTTCATCTTCAAAGTGTTATCATATCTTATCACTACTTTGAAATGCAAAGTAGATGAGTGATTGCTATTCATAGTTCTTAAACTTTCCTTGCAAGCATATCTTCAAGTACTTCTATGCAGTTTCAGTCCCAATAGCTAACAAGTCTTGGAAATTATTCCTGCAGTAAAGAGAGCATTATACATCTTAAGGAAGAAATGGATTTAAACTAAAAATGAATTGTGACTATTTCTTAAATGATAATCCCATACTAACCTGGTTGCCAAAGAAAGTGTTTTGCTTCCTATATTTATTTCTCATTGCTGCCCTCAGTTATTCTATTGCTCTCTGGTCTGTGTTATACCAGGGAACACCATGAAAATCTCTTTGTACTAAGAACCTTAGGAAGGAGTAAAAACAAAGTGTACACAAAGCGTCTGCCCAAGTTCACTATAATTGGAAAACAGGTAGGAACAATGATGCAACTCAAGAACAATTTCAAAAACTATATAAGTACAAAATTTAAATACAGTGTAAATTTCAGAATGAAAAACATGAGAGATACATGACAAAAACATTATCTCTTAGGATTTCTTTTAGGGAGTTTTGCCAAATAGAATCTAAACCCATCTTTTGTATTAGCCATAAAATTGATAACAGTGTTTGAATAAAAAGATAAAAATTATTAGTCACAGATATAAAGATGAACATGTGTTAAATATTTTTATTTAACTCTCAAGGGAACCAGGCAGATATTAATACCAATTAAAAAGAGAATTCAAAGAACAGATACATTTATAGATCAGGAATATGCAAATAGAGGCAAAACTGTTTATTCCACAAGGAAGGCGAGGGAAGTGAAATGGGTCCTCTACCGGGTTAGACAGAATGTGTATGTCTGTCAGGTACCTACAATACAGAGAGTTTTAAGCTATCTTCCATAGAATTATAATCTTGGCCTAGCAAGATCAAGTGTGTTAGAGGCAATACATAATGTTTTCCTTTGAATTACAAATGTTTTCTGATAATATATATCAGATAGTAAGATCAAGAACCTAGAGAACCATACTTATACCTATTGCATCATTTTCAAATAAGTAGTGAACAGCAAACCATGAACATTCCAGAAGAAAGAAACCTTGACTACAAAAATCCTATAACATTTTTCAGTTCCTGGTGTTTGTACTCATGTTTTGTTTTTTTTTTCCTAGTGTGGTTGATAATTGCTGTATATATTGATATTTATACAATATGTCAGAAATATTAGGGTCCATCCCCAAAAAATGGTATCATGGTGAAAAATATGCAAAACACATGACTCTGTTTGTTTTCTAGGTTTGGGCCATGTGTTAATGAGTTTCAATTTTACTGGTTTTTTTTTAGTTGATTTTTGTACCTATTAGCAAAATGTTTTCATAGTCTATAGGTTGTTGTAGGCTTACTTTGGATGTAGATGTAAAAGTGTATGGTGCACTAGGGAAAGGTGAGCAAAAATCAATCCAGTTCAAAATTGATTAAAGTCAGGAAAATGTTCCAGTGTCAGCAGGATATTTAAGATGAGCATAATTAAATGAGTGTTAGAGGCAAATGAGATATTGATTATTCAGAAAAAAATATCAAATCTAAGAAGACAGAGATTGAGATGTATGACTTTTCTTTTTTCTATGTGAAAAGAAACAGATAACTCCTCTCATATGTAACATAGAATTAAACTGTTGTGTTGAAGAAATGGAAAATCATCACAACTTCATAGGCAAATTATGTGAAGTAAGTAATGTGAAGTAAATCCTTAGAGGTTAATAACAAAATGACAGTTTTTACTATCTTCATGATTTGTGTGTTTTTTTTTTTTATGATATCATGCAAATTTCAGTTTTGTAATGTTCTCCTGAGAATTGTTCTGGTGATGCTACCTGCCCTATCTTCACAGCTTCTGGACCCCTAGCCTCTTTATCCTCTGAGACACTGGCACCAATCACTCATTCATCCATCTATTTATTCATGAGCTAAATATTTATTAAGCCAAGGAGATGGTCTTCTTCTTCACAGAGAGCTTACATTCTGGAGCAGGGGTGCTCAACCTGGGCTCTGTTGACCATTTGGGCTAGATAAATCTTTGTTGTGGGAGGCTGTCAGTAGTTAGTGCAGGACATTTAACAGCCTTTGCAGGCCTTTACCCAATGGATGCTACTAGTATTCCCTGAAAATGTCTCCAGAGAGTGCCAGGTGCCCTCTGAGTGGCAAAACCATGCCTGAAAAGAACAGCTGTTCAAGAAAGAGGAAATAGACAATAAGAATATATATCATAACATTTTATCAGTGTGGTGATAAGGGCTGTCAAGTAAAATAGATACTGGGACAGTGATGAGAGAGGTAGCAGGGGCAAGAGCTGTAAAGGTTTTACATTGGGGCAGCAGTCTGCATAGTGCACAGACCCAAGAATCCCTATTTCTCTTTTCGCAGATGTCTAGCATTCACTGAGAGCCTATCTATGAAATTGTCAATTAAGGCAAGAGCCTGATATATTATTTATATATTAAATTATTCCTGGTTCTTCACTATTTACAAAATGCCACAGTCGCAGTAAGATGTTTTTTTAAAAATATGTCAGGTAATTTAACTGAGTAGAGCATTTACAACTTCAAATGGACTATACTATGCTATTGATTTTGCTGTCCTATTGCTGGCACTGGGAAATAGGAAGATTGATTAAGTCGTGTAGGCCCTCAGTGGGTGGTTGTGGGGTGGGGGGGGGAGGGGGAGTATATTTATTTAAAACCATTCTGTTAATTTTTGTTTGTTACATTATTTCATATATCTTCAAAAAGGTTTGCCATTTTTAGGGGTTTCAGAACTCTCAGGATGATGAGGGGGGAGAGTCTGTGATGCTGATAGATGAAGGGGCAGTGGACTGTGGTGTGGACTCTAGTTCAGGCTCTGTTATTGACTGGCTGGGGGACCTTGGGCAAATCACTTCACTCCTGGGCATCTTCTCTTAACTGGGACTTTTGTATTTTATTTACTTCATGATTTTCTATGAAGACGTGACATAACAAATGTAAAATCATTTTTTAAATATTACAATAATATATAGTTTTTGATCAGGTAAATTTTTTGGGAGAAGAACAAACTTTCCTCTATCCCCAGGGTTCTTCTGGCTGGGCTAATAATCAGGTAGACCTGAGACAGATCATCAAGAGAAAATAGCCGAAATTAATCCATACATTTGTATGGTAACCCCACATACATGAGAGAGTCAGAGACCACACATGCAGGACAGGTTCAGAGATCGAAGGAGAACATGGGTCTGTAAAACATTCTGAGCTAGATATGCAGTAAGTGCCTTGGGGTCTTCAAAGGGTCATTGTGGGATGATAAGAAGAACAGGTGATTGATAAATAGGTCAAAAGAGGTTATATCTGATAATCTCTTAATATGGGCTAGGCCCCAAATTCAAGTTCTTTTAGGTAGTTACTAGCAAAGCTGAAGTTTCTCTTGAGCCTGAAGGTAAAATTGCCTTTAGCTCAAAACAATCCACATACCACAGAAGCACACGTTAGGGTGACTTGTTCTGAACTCCCACAATGTTATTAAGAGCAAATTGTATTTTTCAGATAGTCCTGAGGCTGAGGGGGAACTGTGACTATTTCCATTGCTCTGTGTTTCTTCTCATCTAATCTATTCGAGTTTTTCAGGTCTCTGCAATAACCTGGTAAATTTCCCTCTAATTTGCCAATGTTCATAAAAGTTACGTGAATGTGTTTACTCTCTCTTTCATAACTGATCTGGCAGTAACAGGCTAAGGTAGCATAAATAGCAGGGATATCCTAGACAGAGGAATGATTAACAAGGCCAAACAGTGTGGCATGGTGTAAGATTTCCTCACACTACCCAGAACAGTGCACAGTTTAGAATTTATTGTTTATTTGTGGAATTTTCCATTTAATATTTTCAGATCAAGATTGACTGTGGATAATGAAACCACAGAAAGGGAAACCACACATAAGGGAAGACGGGACTACTGTACTACAGATTGGTTCTTGCTCAAGAGCCAACTTTGCCCTCTAGAGGTGACATGGCAGCGCCCACCCTTCCCTCTTTCGTTGAGAATTTGTGTTTTAGTGTCTCTAGACACTAATTAGAGCCTACCTTACCTCCAGCTGTGTAGCAAATCCAGTCCGGGGAAAATCTGCTATGGCTCTGTGGTGTGGGACAGTGGTGCAGCTAGCAGATACAGTGTGAAGCTCTTCCTTTCCAGGCTAATTTATCCTTCTGAAGTCACTTAAGGTCTCTGAGCAGTTGTTTGGCTAGAAAATAGCATTATATTTTTTTGTTCCTGAGTTATGAGGATTAAGTGAAGCAATACGTGGAAAGCCCTCAGCACAGTGCATGGCACACTATAAACACAAATGTTCATCCTTATTAACACCTAAAAACAACAGCCAGAAATAGAAAATGAAAAGAGTAATAGGGACTGATGCTCTTAAGTTCCATTACAGTGTTCTGTACTTATGCAGTGATGATTTCAATTTTAAACTATGTGCACCACTTAACCTTTTCTTCTGTTTTCCTTTTATCTTATTAGATTTCACCCCATGTTAAAGCCTGTCATTTTCAAATTTAATTGGATTTTGTGGTTCTCATTCCAGATGATAAGTTTTTAAAAAAAAACAAAACAAAAAAACAAAGCTATACACATTTTGGGGAGGACAAAGTCAGGGAAAGCTACACACATGCAAGCATCCATCTAGAAATTTCCCCTTAGGACAGTGGTTCTCAACATTGAATGTATAAAATGGACTGAGGTATGATTTAGGTGTGGGAATTAAAAAAATCATCAGGTGATTATATTAGGAAGCTGGGTCAAGAACCAGTATATATTCAAATTATAAAAAAGCCAATAAAGTAGACCACCTAGTCCAGATTTCTCTCTCTTTACAAGGATATTACTAGACTTTTCACATAATTTTCTGTAGAAATCCAGATATATACCTGGTTTACAGGATTTATTTATTGGAAGGAAAACTTTTCTTATACTCTTAAAAGTTCAAGTGGTTGGAGTCTGCAAGTTAACTGAAAATAGCTTAACAGGAGAAGACACCAGTTTTATTTACATGTGCACAGAGAGGACTCAGTGATAAGTAACTCCATGAATAGCCAGAAGTAAAGGTTTACATACAATCTTAACTAAAAAGGAAAAAGGTTGCTCAGCCAGTGTTGCTCAGTGGTTGAGCATTGCCCTATGAACCAGAAGGTCAGTTCCATTCCCAGTCAGGGCACATGCCTGGATTGCAGGCTCCATCCCCAGTCGGGGTCATGGAGGAGGCAACTGATGAATGATTTTCTCTCATTATTGATGTTCTTATCGCTCCCTCTCCTTTCCTCTCTGAAATATAAAACAAAATTCTTTTCAAAAAAAGGGAAAAAGGTTTAGAGTTGCAATGGGAAAATATGGAAGGCTTTGTTGAGCTTTTTATGCCAATAGGATGGGCTGTCTGTCTCCATGGCAGCTGAAGTCACAGGAAACTCTCTTAAAGGGGGTAATGGCAGTTGTGCTTTCAGGAGATTCTGCGTTAGTCAGATAAGGCAAATTCAGAGAATATCATTTTCTGTACCTTCTGCAGTTCAAATGTTTTCACTTTAAAATAATCTTTATGACAAACTGCGATCCCTTCATCAGATAACTCTTAAAACCAGGGGAGTATAAAATGACCCACACTGCATCAAAAAGTAACTTATAGTTATATGACGTAACTGTTGACTATGCCTCAGTTTTGTTCAGCTAGGCCAAATAACTTGCCCAAGGTCAACAGCTAATACATATCACAGCCAGAATAAACCCAGGTTTACCAGATTCCATGGTTAACATTCTATTGTACCATGCTGTTCTCAGCATACCCCAGTAATTACTGCCTCCCTTTAGAGTCTAATCAGGTTAAAAATCTATAATAAAATGTTGCTTGGGTTTATTAACAGAATATAACTTTTTCTGTACCTGGAAATAGCAAAGTAATGCCTCTACAGTCTTTAGCATCTTAGAAGGGCTTAATCATCTTCCTTGAAAAGTTTCTCCACGCACTGGGATTCAGTTCACTGAGCACAGAAACTTAACTAAGAGCTTCCTTCCTAATGACTCTGTGGTGTTCTTTGGAGGTCTCTTTTCAGAGTCTTTTCCAATCTAAACCCTGTTCTCCTTGCCACGGAAAAGAAGTTAAAATTGGAGCTTTACAGTTTCTCATTCTCCTTCCAGTCTCTAACAGTAACTCTGTAGGGGAGGAAAATATTTTTCTCTAACCTCATAGGCTCCTGGCTGGGTCAGAAAACTAAACTCATATAGACAACGGAAAGTGTAAACACTTATTTAATATACGATCTATGTGACATGGAAACCTTCATAAGGAGATGAAGATGCGAAGAAAGAGTTAGGCCAGAGTATTCTGTGCAAGGTCTGAGGAAGTGTG
Source organism: Myotis daubentonii (assembly GCF_963259705.1). Lineage (NCBI taxonomy): Eukaryota > Metazoa > Chordata > Mammalia > Chiroptera > Vespertilionidae > Myotis > Myotis daubentonii. The sequence goes on along the minus strand of NC_081845.1, from coordinate 43,660,965 downwards.
GACTGTATTGGAGGAATAGGATAGGTTAAGGAGACTTAGCGAGGTCTGTTTGTTAGGCTTCTTCTTGGTGTCCTTTGTCTTGGAATATAAAGATGTTCCATTCCTCCAGGTGAAGGGGGGCATTTCCCACTTGAGGGTTTTATGGTTTGTTTCAGGAGAGAAGGGATGAGGAGAGGAAGTCAGAAGTCAGAATGACCTTCCTGTTTCTGTCCTCTTCTCAAACTCCTTCACTTTAAAATATTCAATGATAAGGTGCTGTATTTTGGGGTACTTTCGTTATCATCAGGAGTGCCATTTTGGGTTGCTACGAGGAAATGCCACAGGAGGATGGGTTTCATGGAAAGCTTTATTGATGATGTAAAATTAAGGGGGGCTCCCCTCCCAGGTCCCATGCCCATCTGTCCCACCATGGAAAAAGTTTAACCGTGTCTTTAGCAGGGTCAGAATAAAGGCCACTGCCCATAGTTTCTGCTCCATATTAAAGCCCATGCAGTCCAGCATCCTGCCTATGGAGTTAGCACAGCCACAAGCCATGTGGCTGCTAAGGCCACATGGCTATGGCAAGAGAACATGGGAACACATGGGAGAGTGTAGGTCACAGGGGAAGAGAAGAAGAAGAAGGGAACTTTTTGTCTGGGGAATTTAACCAGGAGCTTCTTCAAACTAACCAATTCACTTTCCAATATTTTGCTTGCTTCTGATGGAGTCCAGCCCCTAGCCACTCCATTGCTCCCCAGGCTGGACTGACAGGCGTGAGCCTCCCCTGTGCCACCCTGACTTCTACTGCACATGTGCCCATCTCCTTCTCCCCCACCCCAACCTCCCACCTCCAACAGCCCAATACCAGATAAGGAGGGGTCTTAATCCCCTTGGAGGAACATGCTGTGTGAAACTGTACTTTTTCTGGTGAATCTTATAGGTGATCATGCTTACAATGTCTTATCTCCCTTTGCTCTTTTTCTTTTATTGATATTAACTAGCTAATTATGATGACAACACCTTGTCCTGAAACAAATCAATACCAACTTAACACATGGTATCAAGTGTCCACTGTGACAGGTTTTATCATTTCCATATTTTTTTCTTACTGAAAAATAACTAAAAAGTAAGAGATACATAAGGCAATGTCAGGGCAGATATAGTTACACTAGCTGAGCACCAATTTAATTCTGAGCTTCCTCATAGGTAAAGCAAAAAGCAATCAAAATGATTTATGCAGTTAGGTCCCATGATAACTAAAGGGAAATACTTTATTAGTTATTTGAAAAGATAATTTTTTCATGCTATAAGATGTGCCACGCTGCCGAAACCGGTTTGGCTCAGTGGATAGAGCGTCGGCCTACGGACTGAAAGGTCCCAGGTTCGATTCTGGTCAAGGGCATGTACCTTGGTTGCGGGCACATCCCCAGTGGGGAGTGTGCAGGAGGCAGCTGATCGATGTTTCTCTCTCATCGATGTTTCTGGCTCTCTATCTCTCTCCTTTCCTCTCTGTAAAAACTCAATAAAATATATTAAAAAAAAAAAAAAAGATGTGCCACGCTCAGCATGGCCAGGGGTAACCTGGGGCCGGGGGCGGGGGGCAGTGAAGGATTAAAGAATACAAGAGAATACAGCTGAGGCTAGGTGGGACACTGCTCTCGGATGGAGAAACAGTGCCACAGCCTGCAAGCCGAGTCTTTATTTTATAGCCAGATTCCACGAGGCAAAGTAAGGGCATGATCAAGATGTTTACAATGTTCTCGAGGGTTTCAAATCTACTCAATTGCATGCACCTGAACTCTATCAAACTTTGTTTTGGCAGCACTTGCTGCACCTCCCGCAGCCTACTTCTCACCCACCTGGGACCACAGGTTCAGACCATAAGGTCAAGCTTACAACCATAGCCTTTGGTTATAATTGTGCTGGGAGGGCTTTGCCCTCCAAGCTGGGACTTGCATGTGGTTTTGCCGTGAGAGGACCCTGCCCTCTCATTAGTCTGAGGCTTGAACTTGTCCAAATGCTGTAGCTGCTCTCCACACTAAAACACATTTATTAAACAAATGTTTTTTTAAGAAATATTAAATAAAGTGATCCTCAAAGACTGCTTGTAACATATTTAGTGTTATTTAGTTTATTTGATTATTTAGTTTTTTTAAAAAAGTCATTATTAAAGCTGAGGCTATAATATCAACATGTTATTCAATGGAACACCATCTACTGGTATCAAAAAGTGCTATAGCCCTGGCCGGTTTGGCTCAGTGGATGGAGCATCGGCCTGCGGACTGAGGGGCCCTGGGTTTGATTCCGGTCAGGGGCATGTGCCCTGGTTGCAGACACATCCCCATTTGGGGGTGTGCAGGGGGCGGCTGATGGATGTTTCTATTTCATCAATGTTTCTAACTCTCTATCCCTCTCCCTTCCTCTCTGTAAAAAAATCAATAAAATATATTTTAAAAAAGTGTTATAAATCTCTAGGTTGTAGAGATCTAAATTTTAGATTTATACACTACAAGGAGTAATATCAGAATGAATACCCACCATATCACAGAGAATGCTCTCTCTACATCTGAGAGAACTCACATAGCAAACAGCTGAACATGATGGGCCTGCTATCCTAGTGCTAATTATCCATAGAGTCAGTGCTTAAAAAGTAAGAGATGCCTAAGGCTGATTAAAAAGGCTGATGGGTGTCCTTACCCAGGTGGATGGAGGGACATTTTACTTATGAATAGATGGGCAGTATGTGGTTATATTGTATAATTGAGCTAATCTCAAAGTTTGATGCTGCTTACAACATTAAAATAAAAAATAAATAGAAAAATTAGCCCCATCTTTTCTTTTCTCTCTTTGTAAATATCTGTTTTTAACCTCCCTCTTCCGGATGTTCCCCATGCAGGCATATTTTTAGATGTTTCCCAATTTCCCTCCTCATCAGGATCATTTATGATTGTAACATTTTAATTTTGATTTTCAGAGGACGACTTTTAAATACTTTCCAATTGAGCTTTTGTATTATATAATAATCCTGGGTCTTGCTGTTTACTGAAAGTTTAAAAATCTGATTTCTTAAAACATGGACTAAATCATAATTGTATCCCATAATTTCCATCTACTAACCACCCTTCCCCAAGATTGTTTTGCATGTGAGAATGGCAAGTCATATTCACGCAGTCCCATCATTCCAACGTTGCCACCAGCTTCTTATTTATCCTCAGCTTCCTCTGGCATCTGAGGCATTAAATTGCCAGCCAGTCAGGCAAGAGAAGAAATTAACTTCTCTAGCTGAATAACACTCCAAGGAGAGTTGAACACTCTTTTTCTTTCCTTCTTCCTATCATTTGTATAACTAATCATCCTAGTATTTTGGGGATGTAAATGTGGTATAATCATCCATTTCAATCATCTAACCAAATAGTCTGTATCATCCTGTTAAATAACAAAATTCAACTGAGGAAATTTAAAGAACCAATTGGCTTTATTCAACAATTCGTGAATCTGGCAGCATCCCATCTAGCAAACACAAAGGAGCTCTGCAGAGCTGCAGAAAAGGGAAATTTTTACAGACAGAAGGGGGCAGGAAATGGAAATTTCTAGCAGAGTGTATCATTTCAGGTTTAACTCATCCTACTCTAGGGAATGGAAAGGGTCTTCAGGGATTACGTCAGTAATGACAAGGAAATTCCAGACCGACCAGTTAAGATGACCTTCCTGGGGTAGGTTGAACCCGCAGTTAGGTTATGTACTAAGTCCTGGTTTGCTTAGCATAAGTGACTCATTTTGAGCCAGTTGCTTCTTTTTTTTTAACAATCCTTACAAATAGTGCCACTTACAATCCAGTTTCCTTTTATTGCCAGCATCTTGCAACCTTCAAATTTCTATCTCAGCAGATATATATTTTATTATTCTAGCCTTCCTTTCAAAAGAGGTTTCTTTTTTGTGTGTGAAAAGTCACTTTTATTATTGGATGTTGGAAAAAAGAGGATTCTTTAATTAAGGTATACACTCACACTGCTGCATCTAATATTGATTTTTTCTATTTCTCTTGTCAAATACACATGTGCACAGTGAATGGGCACATACACACATATCCTTTTTATTGTAATATCTGGCCCTTGATACATAGTTATTCGAGGACACTGATATTTTCTTTAATCCAGTTATGCTATCATTTGAACACCTTGGGAAACTCCCGAATGTTATTCTTTCTGTGTCATATGTAATATAATTTGTATAATCCTTGTGAATATTTTGATACTATTTTCTTCATATGTTTTACTTTGAAATCCTCTGAATTAGATCAGTAGTTCACCAGAGAAATAATATTCTTCCATGTCCCTATAAAAATACATTTCATACTTAGCCAATACTCACCAAATTTTGGTATTATCAATTATGATTCTGCCACCATCTACAGTATATAATCAGCTTCTCAGCATTTTTCCTTTTCTGAGCCACAGATTGAGTTGAAGAAAGAATTTAAAACAACACCTGGGTCCCAAGAGTCCTTTAGTTTCCTGCCTAGAACATCATGGCTTCTAGAAATGGTTTGCATATTTATCATGTTGGCATCATCATGCCCACATGAACCAGCAGGCATGGGTGGTTGTCGGCAGATGTGATAAGCCTTGGCAGTTTTTCCATCATGTCCTGGATACATGTTCCAGAAAGACAACGCACTTTCTATTTGTCCATGTCAAGTCTACATAAAATTTGTTCTTCCCCTTGGTGAATGTGACAGGCTTTACTCTATAGATGGCCCTCATTCTATCTTAAAAAATAGAGTGTTACTTCCTCCTAAGTTGTTAATAACTAATTTCTTAGATTTTTTTGAAATTCTCTGCTTCATGTCTGTGAATTCATATACTTATGAAATATCTTACTTTATTCAATCAATAGTGTATTCAAAATAATCCAAATATTAATAATACTATTTTATAATAACAATGTAGACACAAATATTGATAGGCACATTATTCACCACTATTTGGGTTGTTGAAATTATATCTGGATACTAATTAAATTCAGATGAAAATAGAAAGACCATCTCTATGGTTTTTTGAGTCCACAGTACATGAAACAGAGAAACTACAATACAGAATTTATCATTGGGTATTATTAGACAACAATTATATCTTACTTTGTTCTATGGCTGGCAGTCCATGTGCTATAGAGGCCAGCAGCCAGGAGGATTTCAAATACTGCCAAGTCAGAAAGAGATACCAGCCAAAGGGGCCTGGCATTGCAAATGCTAGAATTTCTCCTGAAAAATGTTAGCATTTTAGGCAAAAATAAAGAAAATGATGTTACCACAGTATCTACTATATAAAATCTGGGACAAATCCTGGTTGGGTTAAAGTAAGTTTCAGGATAATGTGAAGGAAGTAAATAATGGAAAAAAAATGCATTCAGGCAAAATAATCGAATATTTTGTAGTTAGCCATTTCTTATTCTTGAACTTGTTAAAAATAAAATGGGCTAGGATGTATTATCTGTTAGGGAATGACATAGAATACAGTTATAATTTTGTTGTGCCATTCTTCTGATCCATTTAGCACAAAGATAATTAAATAAAAATTATTTAGTGGTGACCAAATTTGTATTCTGGGAGCTCACAATACTTGTTCATTGAAAGGACAAATTAATGTTAGGGAGAACTAAAGACTTTGGAAGGACAATAAATATTTAATTGAACTACATGAAATTGCCATTGATGTAAGAAAAATTGTTGGTGTGTATAATTTCACATGGCTCAACTTAAATAGTTCTGATACATTGTTTACATCATAAATAGTGACATAAATTTCTCCATTCCCATCAGACTTAGTGTTCTGCTAGAGTAGGATTACTGATCTATGTTTCTCCAGGATGGTATCAAAGTATTTGACACCCAGCAGGTGCTTAACAAATTGAAGAATGAGCTGAATAAGATCCCGAGACTGTTTTCCAGGATTATCATCTTCAATATTTTGATTGGCTAAGACTCGCAATATATGTATATTTTTAATTACAAATTATATTCTAATCCATTACTATATTATGTGCATCATTAAGCATATATATATATATATATATATATATATATATATATATATATATTGAAATTTTTAAAATACTTTTGGGGGATTTAGCAAGAGTATTTTGGTTTAGAAAAAAATTCTAAATTTTAGTCTAGAATTAAATATTACATTTCAATAAGGGATTTTAAAGAACTAGTGGCCTCATTTAAATCTGGCTTTTTGGTGTTTTAAATTTTATTTATTTAAAGGAAGCTGTATTAAGGCAAGAAAACTAACCAATATTCACTTAGTGCCTGGAGTAAGAAAGACAACTTTAAGTTATTAAATTTACACATTACGAAAGAAGTATTATGTCTGCTAAACAGATTTCAAAGCAGTGTCTCTGAGAAGATAGATTCAGAGCCTGACCTTAAACCTGGTCTGATAATACAGATTAGTATGTGGCTTCCCTCCATTGAGAATGATCATAGTATTTTTTCATAGTAACCTATCAATGAGGGTTCAAAAATGTACTTGTTTTATATATTTAAGCATTTTATATCTGAACTAGGAGCCCAATGCAGGAATCCATGTACCTTGAAAAGAACTGTGGGCGGCGAGGCTACGGTGGGCACAGGGTCGGGTCTCCGCCCATCCTCCACGCCTACGCCTGGCCCCTCCCACTGTGGCCCCAGGTCCCCTGTCTGCCAGCAGCCCCGCTCCCTTGCACTAATGGCACTGGCCCTGCTCGCACCTGCTGACGGCGTGGAGCGATTGGGAGTGGTGTCAGCAGCGGGTGCGAGCGGGACCAGCGTTGTCAGTGGGTGCAAGTGGCGGCTGCTGCTCCGATTGCCTCTCGAAGCAGGGGGAGGTGGAGAAGCCCTGAGGGGTGATCGTGGCCAGCAGCCGAGAGATCGGGGCTGGTGCCGGCAGCGGGTGCCAGCGGCATTCCGGCGCTGGCAGCAGGTGCGAGTGCCAGGTGGGACCGCAGCGTGCAGGAGCAAAGAATTTTCAGTTACCACCAGAGGCTCACCCTGATGACAGCAATGGGTGCCCTGCCTTGGTCTGGCCCCCTCGCTCACCCGCTCCACCATCCCGCAGCAGCTGACACCCACAATGTTCTGTGCTCTGCCGCCTGCTGCCCAACCCTGGTGATCAACACATGTCATAGCGACTGGTTGTTTGGTTTTTCGGTTGTTCCGCCATTCGGTCTATTTGCATATTAGGGTTTTATATCGATAGATGATTGGTTTGGAAAAAAGTGAGCTTCCCTTCATTGTGAACAAGCAAGACTCCTTAATGAAGGCAACCATTGAATATATATTTACTTCCTGGTTTCTTTCTTTAGCAACAGCAATAGCAATACAAAGTAAAATTGTTTATTGGACACTTGTATGCACTAGTTTCTATCATAAATGTTTTACCCAGAATTGCCTCATTAACCCATAATTTTCTGGTTGAGGTGTTAATTTTAAAATTTTGCAGTTGCACATACTTAGCCTTAGAGAGACTAAGTTGGCTAGGGTCACACAGTAGGGAAGTGGCTATGATTTGGACATAAATTTCTTAACATTCCAAGCCCTTATTCCACAATCACAATAAATACTGTTTCCCTTCTCATAAGAGCCAAATTTTGTGATGTGTATGATGCCTTCTTTTTTTATCCAGCTTGCAGAAGCTCAGATAAATGTGTTTGAAAATCACTCAATCAATTCACTGGAAATTAGATAGAAAATAAAAGTATCAAACCTGGTAGCAGAATCCTTTCTCCTTTCAACGGAAAACCAGTATTTCTTCTATGGGTGCTGATGAATGGTACACAAAGTTGCATGGCTATTGCACATAGCCCTAGCTCCAGATATAGTAACAAGATTCATCAATGTTTCAATGCTATGGCAAGAAAAAGAATTCAGGAAGAATGATTCAATTATTTTTCTATAGTTCCAAGAGTCTTACTTTTGGATAGTTAGCAGCAGAGTGGTCAGGCAGAAAGAAATAGGGTAACTGTTGTTGCTGGACATGTGATAGGTAGAAGAATGGTAGACTCTTCATGCTCTCCTTCACACAGGCCCACTGGCTATTTTCTTCCCTGCTTTTTAATTTACTTTTCATGCCTTTTCTGGACTAAACAAGGAGAGTGGTTTAAGACTATTTCTCCAAAAGGATATTATCATTTAATTTCAAGTTTTCTCAGCATTGTGATATATTCTGGTATAGTGAAAAGAGTACTGATTTGGAAGCAAAACATTGAGATTCTCTTCTGCCATGTACTAGTACTGTACCTCTCTAAGGTCACTTCTATTTATAAACTTCTTTTGTTCTTTTCTTTTTAATTTTTACTTTCTAATTTAGTAAATTTTAAATATGTACAAAAGTAGACAACATAGTAATAGTAAACCCTTACTTTACCTAGATTCAAAAATTATCAACACTATGGCATTTTATTTTACCCCTATTCCCTCTTTCTTTCCCCTCCCATGTCATATAATAGTACAGTGGTTCTCAACCTTACTAATGCCGCAGTCCTTTAATACGCCGGGTACTCCTATGTGGGTGTATCTGCATGTGGGCGAACCCGCCTGGAGACGGATAGAGGAGTGGTGTCTCGGTTCCTAAGACCATCGAAAGTATGTGTTTTCCGATGGTCTTAGGCGACCCCTGTAAAAGGGTCGTCTGACCCCCAAAGGCGTCGCGACCCACAGGTTGGGAACCGCTGTCATAGTAAATCCCAGATATCACATCATTTTATTCATAAATATTAAATTATGTATCATTAAAAATAAGGACTCTTTCCAAAACACATATAACCTAAATAATAGTATAATATCTAAAATTAACTAATACTCCTTTAACATCATCACAATGTTCTAATTTCCAACAGTCTGTAGATTACTTATTTATTTTCCTTACCCTTCGGTTTTTAGAATTAGTATCCAAATAAGATTCACTCATTATTATAGGCTGCCATTATTCTACTGTCTAGATTTTGCTGGTTATATCCCCATGGTGATCTTTAACATGGTCTTTGTATTTCTGTTCATTGGTAGTTGGTTCTAAAGAAAATCAAATTTACATTGCACTGTTGGTCATTTGGTTTGTTTTTGAGCAAAACTACTTTGTGAATGGTATTATGTCTTTCCATCAGAAGTCACTTGATGTTTGGTTGTCTCTTGTGGTACTAGGAACCAATAATGATCAATACCCAGAATCATTAATTCAAAGGGGCCAAATGAAGTGATTCTATTTCTCTCATGTCTTCCTCATTTTATTAGCTGAAATACTTCTAAAAAAAAGATTTTTCCTATTTACCATTTGTTTTCCTACTCATATAATTTTATGTAGAAAATAAAAAATACTTAATTATTTCTCTTTAATAGTTTCCAAAGTAATAAATTGGCTCATTATTGTCAATCAGCACTGATCAATTAGCTTATTTATTGTATTATTACTAACTATAATTAAATATATTTATTTATATTTATGTTTCAATTAATTTATGTTTCAATAAATTCTTCTTCTTGATTGTCAAAGTTATTCTATTTTGTCCATTGTGAATCTCTTCAAGAGAGCCTCTAAATAATTTTTCTCAGACCTATTCCTCATTGATTGTTGAATGAAGATTAACAGCTATTTCAGATTTGTCTTGTATATTATTTTTCCCAGCCCTAGAATCAGCAATTAACCAGGGAGCCCATTTCTTCAGTGGGAAATGGTATATTAAGACTAATGTAGACATTGAGGGTACTCATTGCTATTGAGTTTGTCATTGTTTCTAGGCCTTTTCAGTAGATGGAGCAGAAAAATATTTATTTTATTTTCCATTATAAGATAAAACACATTTTGAGTTTATTTAGATAATTCAAATTTAGAACTACAGGATTTTTATTTACTCTTTTTCATGTTATATGAATATCTCCTTTTACCAATAATGAGAATCCAGTTTTTAATGATACCAGAAATGAAAGAATTAGAATATCAGAATATTCAAATAGTAACTCATTTGCTTTATCCAACATACACACATATTAATCTCAGAGTATTAACATCAACACTAACATATGAAATAGTCATAAACATGAGTGATAATATTGTATATGTAATAGCACTCTGCAAATCCAAAGTTCTGTACAAAGATAATTTTGTTTTTATGTATTATCACAAACATACTTTAGATGTATTTATATAAGCCTCCAAAGGGGGAAATTGTTAGATAGATGATAAATACTGATATAGAAATTATATTAGAAGGTAAACTTTTCATTATAAGTATGCAACATGTAAAATAGAACATTTTAAATCAGCATATAAAATAATAAGGTTATCATCATTATCCCATTTCCAAAACGTTTTGTTGTGATTATCCCATTACAACATGTCCAAAAATACAGAACCATTTTTTTAAAAAAATGCTTTTATTGCTATTTTTTAAAGAAAGAAGAAGGGAGAGGACAATTGAGAGATAGGAACATTGATGCCAAAGAGAAATATCAATTGGTTTCCTCCTATATGCACCTGAATGGGGGTCAAACCCACAACCTGGGCATGTGCACTCACCTAGAATCAAACCAGTGACCTTTTTAGTGAATGGAACAACACGTAACCAACTAATCAACACTGGCCAGGGCACAAGACCATTTTAAGGGAATAACCTACTTTGTTTTTCCTAAGATCTAGAATTAAAATAACAATACAAGCTGGTGTTTTCCTCATATGGAGTTTCTAATGGTCTAAGGTCTTTTGGGGGGAAATGAACTTGCTGTACAGTCATGAGTAGAACCCATATAAGATAAATATTTGTTTACAGTTATACTTTAGAACACTAACTTCCTATGACTTCACTTAAAAAAAACACCTCTAACAATTAATAATTACTGATAAATTAGGTTTTGTATTAATATGTCAAGGAAAAATAAACAAAAGGACCAGAACTCTATTGAAAGTTTGTGGTTTTTATTTCTATTGTATAATAGTTAATAGTTTTCTGACACATTAATAGGGTGTTGCTGGGGTTTGCTACTGTGTAAAAGAATATGGAATATTGATAATGTAGAATACATTAAAATAATAGTAAAAATAAATTTAATTGAAAATAGTTTTATGTTATTGTATTTGCAATTTTGTTAATTATAATTTTATTAATTTTAGGAGCATTGTCCATTTTTTTATTAATGTGTTGGTTTTATAAGTTAAAGTCATAAACTATTTTTGGAAATTATGTGAATTGTTATAAAATAAAGGATAATGATAAATTACTTTTGCTAAATAAAAATAGAATATATCAAATTGGCAGTAGAGAATAAATGTCACATTTTTTTTCTTCTCTGTATAGATTACTCCTCCTATAAGCATCTTATCTTTTTTTAAAAATTTTAAGAAAAATGACTTTAAATATAAAAATATTACATGCAATATACATTAATATTTCAAGAAAAAATATTTTAAATATAATAATATTACAAAAATGTACTAACATAGTATAATATCACAAAAGTTATAGGAAATATTAAAAATCTGCAAATTACAAGATTACTTCTATTCTAAAATATTTTTTCCTCTGGTTCTATTTTTGTTCATCAGTTTATGTTCATTATATCCCACAAATGAGTGAGATCATGTGATATTTATCTTTCTCTGACTGGCTTATTTCACTTAGTATAATGCTTTCCAGGTCCATCCATGCTGTTGCAAATGGTAAGAGTTTCTTCTTTTTTACCACAGTGTAGTATTCCATTGTGTAGATGTACCACTGGTTTTTAATCCACTCATCTGCTGATGGGCACTTAGGCTGTTTCCTAATCTTAGCTATTGTAAATTGTGCTGCTATGAACATAGGGGTGCATATAGGCTTTCTGATTGGTGTTTCTGATTTCTTGCGATATATTCCTAGAAGTGGTATTACTGGATCAAATGGGAGTTCCATTTTTAACTTTTTGAGGAAACCCCATACTGTTTTTCACAGTGGCTGCACCAGTCTGCGTTTCTGCCAGCAGTGCAAGAGGGTTCCTTTTTCTCCACATCCTTGTCCTTTGTTGATTTGTTGATGATAGCCATTCTGACAGGTGTGAGATGGCACCTTATTGTTGTTTTGATTTGCATCCCTCAGATGATTAGTGACTTTGAGCATGTTTTCATATGTCTCTTGGCCTTCTGTATATCCTCTTTTGAAAGTGTCTACTTAGGTCCTTTGCCCATTTTTTGATTGGATTGTTTATCTTCCTTTTGTTAAGTTGTATGAGTTCCCTGTAACTGTTGGAGATTAAACCCTTATCAGAGATACATTGGCAAATATGTTCTCTCATGCAGTGGGCTTTCTTTTTGTTTTGTTGATGGTTTATTTGCTGTGCAGAAGCTTTTTATTTTGATGTAGTCCCATTTGTTTATTTTTTCCTTAGTTTCCATTGCCCTAGCAGGTGTATTGGTAAAGATATTGCAATGACATATGTCTGCTGTTTTTCTGTTTATGGATTCTTCTAAGATTTTTATGGTTTCCCATCTTAACTTTTAAGTCCTTTAGCCATTTTGAGTTTATTTTTGTGTATGGTGTAAGTTGGTGGTCTAGTTTCATTTTTTTTTTGCGTGTATCTGTCTAATTTTCCCAACACAACTTATTGAAGAGACTGTATTGACTCCATTGCATGCTCTTGCCTTCTTTGTCAAATATTAATTGAGCATAATGGCATGGGTCAATTTCTGGTTATCTGTTCAGTTCCATTGGTCTTTATGTCTGTTCTTGTGCCAGAACCAGGCAGTTTTGAGAACAGTAGCTTGGTAATATAGCTTGATATCTGGTATTGTGATCCCTCCAACTTGGTCCTTATTTCTCAGGATTGCTGTGTCTATCCAGGGTCTTTTTTTATTTCATATGATTTTTTTTGGAGAATTTGTTCTATGTCTGTGAAATATGTCGTTGATATCTTTATGGAGATTGCATTGAATCCATAGATTGCTTTGGGTAGTATGGACATTTTAATAATGTTGATTCTACCAATCCATGAACACGGTATATTCCCATTTTTTTTATGTCTTACTCTATCTCTTTTTTTCAATGTCCTGTAGTTTTCCCAGTACAGGACTTTTATTCCTGGGTATCTTAATTTTTTTTGTTACAATGGTAAATGAGATTGTTGGGTTTTTTTTTAGTTATTCCTTCTGTGAGTTCATTATTGGTGTATAAAAAAAGCCATAGACTTTTGGGTGTGAATTTTGTATTCTGCTTCATTGCTAAATTCATTTATTAAGTCTGGTAGTTTTGTGATGGAGTCTTTGGGGTTTTTATGTACAACATCATGTCATCTGTGAATAATAACAGTTTTACTTCTTCTTTTCCAATTTGGATGCCTTCTATTTCTTTTTCTTGTCTGATTGCTATGCTAGCACTTCCAGTACTGTGTCAAACAGAAGTGATGATAGTGGGCATCCTTGTCTTGTTCCTGTTCTTAGGGGAAATGGTTTTAATTTTTGCCCATTGAGTATGATGTTGGCTGTAGGTTTGTCATTTATGGCCTTTTCATGTTGAGATATGCTTTCTCTATTCCTATTTTGCTCAGAGTTTTTATTAAAAATGAGTGTTAGATTTTGTCTAATGCTTTATCTGCATCTATTCATATGATAATGTGATTTTTGTTTTCAATTTGTTTATGTGATATATTATGTTTATTGATTTGCGAATATTGTACCTGCTTCGCATCCCTGAAATAAATCCCACTTGATCATGGTGTATGATCATTTTAATATATTGCTGCATGCGATTTGCTAATATTTTATTGAGGATTTTAGCATCTATGTTCATCAGGGATATTGGCCTGTAATTCTCTTTCTTTGTAGTGTCTTTATCTGGTTTTAGAATTAGGATAATGCTGGCCTCATAAAAAGAGTTTGGGAGTGTTCCTTCCTCTTGGATTTTCTGAAATAGTTTGAGAAGTATAGGTGTTAGTTCTTCTTTGAATGTTTGGTAAAACTCCACTGTGAAGCTTTCCGGACCAGGGCTTTTGTTTGGTATGAGTTGGTTGTTGTTTTTTTAATTAGTGCTTCTATTTCATCAGTTGTTATTGGCCTATTCAGGTTTACTGATTCGTCCTGATTCAGTTTTGGGAGATTATATTTTTCTAGGAATTTGTCTATTTCATCCACATTGTTCAGCTTGTTGGCATATAGTTGTTCATAGTATTTTCTTACAATCCTTTATATTTCTGTGGTGTCCGTGGTTACTGCTCCACTTTTGTTTCTGATTTTATTTGTGTCATCTCTCTTTGTTTCTTGGTGAGTCTGGCTGACGGTTTATCAATTTTGTTTATCTTTTCAAAGAATCAGCTCTTGGTTTCATTTAATTTTTTTGTATTGTTTCTTTAGTCTCTATATTATTTATTTCTGCTATAACCTTATTATTTCCTTCCTTCTACTTACTCTGGGCTTTTCTTGTTCTCTTTCTCACTCCTAAGGTGTAGGGTTAAAGAGTTTATTGCTGATTTTTCTTGTTTTTTGAGGTATGCCTGTAGTGCTGTGAATTTCCCTCTCAGGATGGCTTTTCCTATGTCCCAGAGATTTTGCATTGTTGTGTGTTCATTTTATTTTGTTTCCAGGAAGTTTTTGATTTATTTCTTGATCTTGTTGGTAACCCATTCATTGTTTAATAATGTGCTATTTAGTCTCCATGTGTTTGAATGTTTTTGGTTGTTTTTACTTAGTTGATTTCTAATTTCATTCTACTGTGATCTGGGAAGATGCTTGATATGATTTCAATCTTCTTGAACTTGTAGAGACTTGTTTTGTATCCTACCATGTGGTCTGCCTTTGTGAATGACCCATGTGCACTTGAAAAGAATGTATATTATGCTGCATTGGGGTAATATGTTCTATAAATGTCAATTAAATCCATCTGATCCAGTCTGTCCTTTAGAGTCTCCATTTCCTTGTTAAATTTTTGACTGAAAAATCTATACAGTGAAGTCAGAGGGGTGTTAAATTCCCCTACTATGACTGTATTGTTGTCCATCTTTTCTTTAAAGTACTCTAGACATTTTTAAAATATATTTAGGGGCTCCTATTTTGGGTACATATATGTTTACCAGGGTTATATCCTCTTGTTGAATAGAGCCTTTTAGTATTATGTAGTGACCTTTGCTTTCTCTTGTGATGGCCTTCATTTTAAAGTCTATTTTGTTGGATGAGTATTGCCACTCCAGCTTTCTTTTCTTTTCCATTTGCATGGAAAATTTTTTTTCATCCCTTCACTCTCATCCTCTGTGTGTGGACAGCATATAGTTGGGTCATGTTTTTGTATCCATTCAGCTACCCTATGCTTTCTTTAAAAATATATTTTATTGATTTTTTTATATGGAGAGGAATGGAGAGGGATAGAGAGTTAGAAACATCAATGGGGGAGAAACATGGATCAGCTGCCTCCTGCACACTCCCCACTGGGGATGTGCCTGCAACCAAGGTACATGCCCTTGACCGGAATTGAACCTGGGACCCTTGAGTCCTCAGGCTGACACTCTATCCACTGAGCCAAACCGGTTAGGGCTACCCTATGCTTTTTGATTGGAGCATTTAATCCATTTACATTTAGGGTTATTATTGATAGGTTCTTATCTACTGACATTTTAATTCTGTATGGCTAGGTTTCTTTCTCTGTTTCTTCTCATTACAGTCCTTTTAGCATTTCTTGTAATGCTGGCTTGGTAGTGATGTACTCCTTGAGCCTTTTTTTTTTGTCTGAGAAGCTCTTTATTTGGCAGTCTATTTTGAATGATAGCCTTGCTGGATATAGTAATCTTGGTCTCAGATACTTGCTTTCCATTATCTTGAGTACTTCATGCTGTTCCCTTCTGGCCTGTAGAGTTTCTGATGAGAAATAAGGTGTTAGCCTTATGGGAACTCCTTTGTAGGTAAGAGTTTTTTTGTTTTGTTTTGTTTTTTTCCTCTTGCTACCTTTAAGATTCTCTCTTTGTCTTTAATTTTTGGCATTTTAATTATGATGTGTCTGGGTGTGGGCCTGTTTGGGTTCTTCTTGCTTGGGGTTCTCTGTGCCTGCTGTACTTGTGTGAATTTTTCCTTTACCAGGTTAGAGAAGTTTTCTGCCATTATTTCTTCAAATACGTTCTATATTCCTTTCTCCCTTTCTGCCTCTTCTGGCACACCTGCTATTCTAATATTGTCACATTTCCTGTTGTCCTAAAGCCCCTTTAAGCTGTCCTCCTGTTTTTTAATTGTTTTTTTTCTTTTTGGTTCTCTGATTGAGTGATATTTTCAACAATGTCTTCTAATTCACTGATTTGATTCTCAGCTTTCCCTAATCTGTTGTTTATTCCTTCCAAGGTATTCTTTATTTGTGTTATGTCATTATTTATCTCAGATTGTTCTTTTTTCATAGTTACTATATATTTTTTTCATGCTGTTGAGCATCTTTACCATCATTATTCTGAACTCTGTTCAGATAAATTTCTTATCTCTGATTCATTTATCTCTTCTTCTGGAGAATTCACTAGCTCTTTCATTTGGGGATTGTTTCTTTGTCTCCTCATTTTCGCTATCTGTTTGGTTTTGTGAGTTTGTATTAGGTAGATCCTCTATACCTCTCAATCTCTATTGCAGGATGGTGTTAAAAGCTGTTTCTGACTAATTAGATCAGGCAAAGACTCAAAGTCTCCATTGACCACCTCCATCTACAGACTAATAGGATTCCGAATTGAATTGCTCCCAGGCAATAGTCCTCAGGTATGGGGAGAATTTTTCTCAACAGGGTTGGGCAGTTGGCTTATGCCTGGAGGCTAATTGTTACTTTTAATCTCTTAAGTGGCCTCAGGGCAAGGTATTTTCCAATAGGGTGTGTCCACTGTCTTCCCCTTAGGCAAGGCAAATGTCTATGTGGGAAAAAGGTACTCAACTGCATGAGGGAATGACTCAGCCCAGGAAACTTGGGGTGTATGCTTTCTGAGTTCTATCCCCCGAGTCCCCAATCCTGACTTCTGCTCTCACAGCTCCAGTCCACTTCACCCTCCCTCTTCCAGAGCACAAGGTGGGTGGATCCAAAGAGAATTTTGTGCATTAGCCCTTTAAAAGTGTGCCTGAATTTTTAGCTGTCACTCCCTGGCATACAGCATCCCACTGCTTTTCATAGCCAGATGTTATATGGGTACCCTTCTCAGTTTTCGTGCTCTCTGCTGGGGGGCCCAGTTTAGGGATTATATCCCAGAGTTCTCAGTGGCAACCCCCCCCTCCCCCCCCCACAGCTGAGATATCTCTCTAGGACTTCAGTTGCTGCCTGTGTTTGCCCTACTAGCCCTTTTGCACCTCTGTCCTTCCTATCAGTCTCTATGTGGTCTCTACTTTCAGTCCTCAGGTGTCAAGATTCTCTCCTGCAAGTTTTCTGTTGATTATTCAGAAAGTTTCTCTGTATTTTAGTTGTAATACCAGTTTGTTCTTGGGAGCTTGTCTGTGCAACATCCACTTACTCTGGCGCTGTTTTTAAAGCTAAGGATCTTATCTAGATGACCAGAAAATTTATGTTGGTAAAGTGTTTATTCATTATATATTTTTAGAATTATTGTCAGAATTCCAGACTTAGGTAATCTTACCCCAAAAGTGTACTTTAATTTGTATCAAAGTATATGTTTTTTAAAAAAATGAATAGCTGTCTAAGTTTTGTTTGATATATATTCAGTTGTCTCCTCTCAAATTTGCTTAAAGCAAAGATACTGTGGTGTAGGATACAGTGCAGTGGATTGTGATACAGGGACTGGGTTCTACTTCTTATTCTCTGGTCACTTAGCTCTCTGACCTGGGGCCTTTCAATTACCTACTGAACATTTGCTGAGCACTTCCCATACATCAGGCTGGTGATACCCACCAGTAATAGAAAGGTCCTTAAAGAGTGTCCTTCATGACAGGGTTGCTGTAAATCATCTTTAAAAGCATTCCTAATATAATTTGAATCCAAAATCTCTTTTAATCTACATGCCAGAGAATTTTCAAGAAGGTTATTTTCCCCATGGAGACATAATGAGAGGAAACTAATTTTATCTTCCAGATAAACTAGTGTTATCTGTCCTAGCTTGTCAAGATCAGAAATCACACTACACACTAAGAGAACCTAATTTACAAGTGTTACCTACCCAGTGTGTATGACCAGGTTTTCAGTGTTTGGAGCATGGCAGTATCAGATGCCATCACTATAATAACATTAATGAAATATGACAAAATAATAGCTAAATATTATGAAATATTTCTTCTCTTATAGGTATGCCTGTAGGTATACCAAGCCTATTGGAAAACTGATTTATATAGTGAATTTCATCCTAGGAAACCAATTTATAAAACATTATTATAATGGAAATTGTATTTTTTTCAATAAGTTGGAACAGGAAGTATTTAACACCTGGAGGAAAATATTTATAAGAAATAGTGTCTGCTAAGAGAGGGCATTTAGGCATTTTATTTGAAAGGTTTTATACTGGAGGACTTTCATGGGAGATGTAACACCCCCCACCACCCCGGGGTTTGTGTTCCTTAATAACATCTGAGGCCAACGCGATGCCATTCCTTGTTAGTGCCGCTGCTGCACAGTTCAGACAAGACTAGCGGAAGAGGTAAGTTTCCCTAAGGGAGTAGTTAGAAAATTAATTAAACAGAGGGAGGCATTGGGAAATTTAGAAAACAAATTAGAGTCAAGACCAAACACAGGCAAGAACAAAAAAAGAGCAATAAGAACCACGAGGAAACAAAATTTAACATGTGGCCTTTCTGTCACTGTCCTAAAAGAACTTGGATGATAATTTTTCTTAGGAAAACAAGTGTCCTCTTCTTACAATAATGTATATTAATAAATGCTTACTTTTACAAAGTTTAAACATTTTATTTAAATACTGTCTATAAGGTATGTTCTCTCCTAAAGGCTCCATGCCATTGCAAGTCTCAAAGGCTGGTGTAAATGCCATTTGGAAGGTTTCTATGGACTCTTACCTAAGGGCAGCTACATGAGGCTTGGTATGAAAATAGTCATTGTTTCCTCTTTGAAAACAATTCTTCAGATGGCCAACATTTGAATTTAAAATCTTCTTTTGTTTTTTCATTTCTGAGTTAATTATAAAACCAAAGTACTAGAACCTAGAACTTATTACATAATAGGCATAAACACTGTATTATTTTAAAATACATAGTTAACTTGTCTGCTAGTTACTATTTATGAATTTGTCCAAATTTCATGAAATTTGGTCAACAAATTCACATTGATTTTTTGCTACTGCACCTACTAAGAACTTAGTTATCATAATCTTAAATGAAATGAATATTCTTAAAGGCAAAGATATTATATATATATATATATGTATATATATATATATATATATATATGCATTTAATTTTGAAGAGTGATCTCCTGAAATCTTGTAAATAATGACTTGCTAAGAACTAGTGCCTGACATTCTGTTCTAGAAAATATGGGTTTAAATTGCTGATGGGACATATGGGTTGTCAGGAAAGGGAAACACACACACACACACACACACACACACACACACACACACACACCACTTTTCCCAGTTACTGATGTCATGCTGTTGGGTTATCATGCTTTTTTGGTCTTTGAATCTATGTAAGTTAAAGTATTATGTTATACTATCTGCCTGAATAAATATCTTTTTAAACAGAATCTAAGGTTTAGGCCCCATTTTCTGAGTAAATAAATAAATGTAAGTATTTAACATGTGTTGTGGGTGAAATACAAAATTCAAAACAGTGTAGTTCTCCTAGAATTTACAATATAGTAAGTATGGAAAATCAAGAACACCTTAAATTATAAAAATGCAAACACTGAATAAAAATCAGATTGCTATTCTATTACATATAGTGATAATAGCTTTGTCTTCTTGAGTGTTTATTTCAGTGACGCATGCTATATGCATTATTTCATTTAAATTTTCAAAATGGGACTAAATTTAATTCCCAATGTCCAGTTGAGGTAAATACTATTGATATTCCCATTTCATAGGTTAGTACACTGAGCTTGGCTGGGGTGGGGCTGAGCAACTTGCATAAGGTCATATGGCCCAATGTTCAAACAATGAAGCTAGTCTTTACCCGTCTCACAATCTGAGTTCCCAAGGACTCCCTTTTATAAGTCCAGGCATGAGTTTAGAGACTCTGTATGAATAGAACTGAGATTCTCTGAAGTACAGTTTGGAAAGTCTATATTCATGGTCTGCAAATGAAAAAAGAACATTTTCATGTATTTTCTTTCCCAAATGTGCCTCCTTTAAACGTTTTGTTTCCATTACTCACTCAACTCTATATATTTAGCAGACTTTTCTCTTTATAATTGGCATCTAAATTATACATGCTAACTTCATTGCTGGCATGAAAAGGTAAACATTATTGTGAGTATGAAAAAGCAATTAAACATCAGTTGCTTGCGAAAAGTATACTGTGTGAATGTTGTAAATATTTGAATATACTTCAGTGTATTTCAAGAACTATTTTGTTTTAACTAAGTCGGAGCCTGTGATATGGGATTATTCATTTGACATATTATCCTCTTTAAAATATAGTGTATGTAATTCAAGGCATATGCAGATTATTAATTGCACATTGTTTATAGTTAAATGATTTGCCAATGTTCATGTATTGTTCCCTGTTGGAGAATACTCCATTGGTGAAAACAAAAATCTCTGCTGTTTGTTTAATTGTGCCCTAAGGTGGAGATGGGAATGTGTCTAGGAGTGAGAGAACACCAGCTCTGATAAGCATACAATGCAATTTAACAGTTCATAAAACAGTAAAATTTAATCCTAGACTGAGAGATTTATTAAATTTCACTCAGCAAAATGGGGTATGGGCTAGGGGAGCAAGTGAGAATTAAGTGAAATGATTTCAGGGGTAATAGATTTTATTACCTGATAAAATGGGGAATCATTCTCTTTTCAAGCTATTTCTTCTTAATTTATTCTTTGGAAATAATTGTCTTGCATAGGAAAGCTTTTTTTGTAAACAAAATAAGTTTGGAGCAACTAAAAGCTTTTGTTTAAGTTTGTTTAATTTTAAACGAGTAAAACTATCCTACTGAAATCTTACTGAGATTATAACTGAAATATTTTGAAATGTAAGTTAAAGTATTTTGTGTTCAAGGACAATTGACCAACTTTCTTTTTTTAAAAAATTCATTTACAGTGCTCCCAAACTAAATAATACTTGACAACACTGCAGTTTTAGAGAGGTTCATTTTTTGCATATCAAGTAACATACTAAAAAATTCTTAGGCATATTCTCTGTGTCTATAAGGGTCAATTCTATTGAAGGTTTGCCATAAATGGATGACATTTTATTTTTTAAAAGTATTTTATTGTTTCCTATCTTAAAGAAGCATTAAACAGTACAACCATGCTATTAAAGAGTATAATAAGTTACTATTGCAAGGTTGAAAAACATTTTTATGATTAAAAGAAGGAACCTTCTCCAAAGCTGGAAGTCTCTTGATTTGTGTAGCAAAACAGCAGCTAGACACTGTGTAGAGATTTAACTGTTTTATGCACATTGTGTCATTTGAGCCTCATTAAACCTTCTTGCAGGAGGCAGGGAAGGTATTACTGCCCCTATTTTATAGTTGAGAAAAGGGAGGTTAGGAAAGGTTACTATTTGCTGGTGGATACAGCTCTAAAGTGCACAACAGATTTCCTTCTAGACATCATGTTATCAAAATACCAGCAAGGCCCTTTGCTCTACATTAAGCAGCGTCATTTAATATTGTTAGTTTTTTTATTTTTCTTATTGATTTCAGAGAGGAAGGAAGAGGGAGAGAGAGAGAGAAATATCCACAATGAGAGAGAATCATGGATTGGCTGCCTTCCGCCAGTCCCCTACTGGGGCATGTGCCCTCAACCGGAATTGAACCTGGGACCTTTCGGTCCCCAGGCCGATGCTCTATCCACTGAGCCAAACCAGCTAGGGCTATTGTTAGTTTTTGAAGATTTAAATAATTTCACTTGAGTCATGATTTTATTTGTAATTTTAAAAGGTCCATGAGCAAGTCCAATATTTCAATTTATTACAATAAAAGTTATTTTTTAGGGATCACTTGCTAGATAATGGCAGCATTTTATTTATTTATTTATTTATTTTGGTTTATCCTCACGCAAGGATTTTTTTCATTGATTTTTTTCTTTTGAGAGTGAGAGCAGAAGGGAGGGGGAGAGAGACATATACACACAGAAATATCAATGTAATATAGATGCATGGATTAGTTGCCTCCCACAGGCATCCCAACCTGAACCAGGGATCAAGCCTGCAACCAAGGTACGTGCCCTTGACTGGAACCTTCAGTTCTCAAGTTGACACTCTAACTGCTGAGCCAAACTGGCTAGGGTTGCAGCACTTTATTTTTAAACAAATATAGGCTACTTAAATATGAATTTAGTCTTATTTAATTAAATGAGTGAAATATTAAAATTAAATACATAGAATAAGGTTAACACAGTTATATCTCTTGTGTAGTGTATTATCTTATTTTGAGCTCTTTGCTTTGCAAGTTCAATTTTTGAGAAAGTTAACACTGTCATACAAAATTAATTTTCCACCACTTAACTTTGATAGCTGTGTGTTTTACATGATCTGTCAGTATCTGTTTCACATGAGGTACTTAGTGCATGTTAAACAATAATGAGATTCAAACAAATATCCACTGCTAGTTGATGGATGATGTGAAGTTTCAATGATACTTTAGGAGTAAATCTGAACAACGCTTGTCAAGAATTAAAAGTCCTCAAGAATCCACATATTGAGTGCCCTATTTTAACTCCATTAGAGTGATCATAGCGCACAACCAGGAAAGGTGTGCTGGTCACGCAGTACTTTCAAGCACTCCTGCATACCCACGTCCTCTCTAGGGCCAGCATCATGGCATTCCATGGCCACCAAAAGAAATAGTGTCAATTGTTGAGAGGATTATTTGGGTTATGTCTGGTGCCCATCGTATCTCATAATAGACAAACATGGTAATTAACCATACCTCCAACACGCTTCCCATTGGCTAATCAGGGTGATATGCAAATTAACTGCCAACCAAGATGGCGGCCGACAGCCAGGCAGCTGAAGCGAACAGGAGGCTTGCTTGCTCCAGTGAAGGAGGAAGCCAACATTCCCCGCCTGCCGCTGCTGGGCTCTGAACTTGCACTCTAAGCAACTATGTTGCAAATATAGAAGCTAAGCAAAACCCATGCTTTCAGCCAGATGGCCGAACTAGAGTTGCAACAGTGTTTCAATTATAGAACTCAAACAAACCAGATACCTGCTTTCAGCAGCTGAGGTCTCAGAGCTGGAACCGAGCCTCAGAGCTAAAGCCAGCTCTCAGTTCCAGTGACAGCCATAGAAGGTAAATAAATCCCAGAATAAAAAAGAAAAAAAAGAAAAAAAGGAGAGGTTGGGAGCTTCAGTCACCCGCCAGCCTAAAAACGGCCCTCAGCCCCTCACCCAGACTGGCCAGGCACCCCAGTGGGGACCCCCACCCTGAAGAGGGTGTGACCAGCTGCAAACAGCCATCATCTCCTCATCCAGGCTGGCCAGGCACCCAAGCAGAACCCCCACCCTGATCCGGGACACCCTCAGGGAAAACCAGCCGACCCCAACCCATGCACCAGGCCTCTATCCTGTATAGTAAAAGGGTAATATGCCTCCCAGCACCGGGATCAGCGGAGCCGAGAGGCCTCCCGGCACTGGAGTCAGCGGAGCCATGAGGCCTCCTGGCACCAGGATCAGTGGAACCCCCCAGCACCGGGATCAGCAGAGCAGTGAGGCCTCACTGCCCCTGTGTTAAGCGGAGCCGCGAGGCCTCCCAGCACTGGGATCAGCGGAGCAGGGAGGCCTCCTGGCCCCTGGAGACACGTGACAGGGGGCAGCGCCCAAACCCCCTGATAGCCCTGCAGCTCTGTGTGTGACAGGGGGCAGGGCCACAACCTCCCCATTGACCCTGCCTTGAGTGTGACAGGGAGCGGCGCCCCAACCCCCCAATTGGCCCTACCCTGAGCGTGACTGGGGGTGGCATCTCAACCTCCCAATCCGTCCTGCTCTATGCATGACAGGGGGCAGCACCCCAACTCCCCAGTTGGCCCTGCTCTGAGCCCGACCAGGGGCTGCACCTAGGGATTGGGCCTGCCCTCTGCCACCCGGTAGAGGGCCTAAGCCAGCAGGTCATTATCTCCCGAGGGGTCCCAGACTGCGAGAGGCCACAGGCTGGGCTGATGGACACCCCACCCCCCCACCCCGCCAGTGCACAAATTTTTGTGCACCGGGCCTCTAGTCATTTATAAAGGGAAAAGCAGGGAGGTAGGAACATTTACATCTTTGTGACTCTGATGAATTCATCTGCCATTCCTTTTCTTGTTTGTTCTGTTTTGTTTAAGTAGCGATCTAGGTTAAAACAGGTTCCCTAGAGACAAATATAACTAACCCACCAGGAAATGAGTGAGGAAACAAACCTGTAATTGTGACCCCTTCATTTCTCTAGAAGGTTCCCTATAGCACACAGGCTCTATCCTTGTTGGCGAGGCTTACCTTTCCCCATCATTCTGCAATATTCGTTTTCTGACTATAAAATCAGCCAAATTCAATACTTGTAGCAGTGAACATATCTCATAAAAGCACTTACTAGAATATGACATCAAAAGCTTTTACCTCTCAGATAAACTCATGGTAAGACTTTTCTGGCCAGGATCTTTCAAGTTTACATATATATGTTGTTGACATTATTACAGATGTCTTCCATTCCTCCCTCCCCCCTCTGCCCAGACCCCATCCTCCCCTCCCTCTGGGTGTGCACTTCTGTTCTTTGACTAATCCCTTCACCTTTTTTCATCCCACCCCCCCCCCCCGCCACTTCCCCTCTCACATCTGTCAGTCTGTACCATGTTATATTTTTAACAAAACCAGAGGCAAAGTTTTTACCTAATCATATATTACAATAATGCCCTCCCTTTCCTGTTTAACTAGGTACCTTCTAATCTTCCTCAGAATGGGGTGGCGGGGTTGTGACTTAGATTCCTATTTGCCTCTGAATCTGAGTACTCAGGGTGATAGGACCATCATTTCCCTGTTCTAATTTGATAAATGACTTAGTCTAAAATGGTGTCATGAGGTCCATGCCTTGACAGGGTTTGAAGTTTGTCCAAATTCAGGGTGTTAATTACAGCTGTCTTGTGTAGTTAATATTCAGCTAAAAAGTAGATATGCCATATGGATTGGTGTCAGTTAATCTAGAAACAAACTAAAGACACCATCAAAGTGCAATGTGTTCGATACATTCTGCTTTCCTGATTTGTGTAATCGTTTGGTGGAGAAACTTCCTCGTGACTGAATCATCTGACAGAATGAGCTTGCTTTTAGCTGTGCATCTCCTGGAGTCAGCCTGAGCAGTCTCGGCAGCAGGCAGGGACAGATCGTAGGGCTGTCTACAGGGGCCTGCAGTGCCTGCACAGATTATGCCGGGTGTTCCTTGGAGATGCTCATGTACAAATGAAATCATGTTTCAAAGAACATCAAGGCCATCCTCCGGAGGAACAAGTAATGACAAAAGGACAATGTACAGATGGAGGGCCTTGGCAGACAATCAAAGGGGCTGTCCCTCCTGCTTTGATTTGGTGACAGGTTGGAAAGATCATTGAAGTCACAGGATTTGGTTTTAACAACTGAATGATTCCCTTGCCACCAAAGCTCTGGGCCAGTGTAATTATCCTAATTCACTCAGTCCTGAAAAAGACTCTGAACTGGAAGTTTCTAGGAAAGGAATACAGAAATGGAATTATTTAGTCACTGGCTGTTATTTGGTCACTGTCAGTTGTCTGACTAAATAGCATGAATTCATTAGCACTTTGAACATGAGTATTTTCTGTAACTAGAAGGTAAATATTTCTTTGTCAATTTTTGTTGACATAAGTTACCATCTTATAATCACATTTAATTTATTCAACCAGTCAAAAAATTGTATTTTCTACTAAAATTAATCTTCTTTTGATGGCTCCATATATTCCTGCTGCTATTCACTCTAAAGTAATGGGAGGTATTCTTTTCCCTTGTTCACTCAAGGTTTAAGCATTTGATCAGATGAAACATTTTTTAATGGAAAATAACATGGTCTTGCTCAATTCATTTAAACCGGATTTGAGCCCTAACCGGTTTGGCTCAGTGAATAGAGCATCAGCCTGCAGACTGAAGGGTCCCAGGTTCGATTCCAGTCAAGGGCATGTACCTTGGTTGTGGGCACATCCCCAGTAGGAGGTGTGCAAGAGGCAGCTGATCGATGTTTCTCTCTCTTCAATGTTTCTAACTCTGTATCTCTCTCTCTTCCTCTATGTAAAAATAAATAAAATATATTTAAAAAAAAAAACAAAACTGATTTGAAACTTAAAGATAAAAGTTGTTTCCAGGGCTGGTTTCATGGGTGTGTGACTTTCATAGTTAGTTATACTATAATTAGAAAGGGCCCATGCTTGTTTTAATGCTGTGCTGTTGCGAATCTTGCAATTCTTAATATCTGAATAGGGGCCACACTTTTTTATTTCTTACTGGGCCCTGAAAATTATATAACCAGTCCTGATTGCTGCTAATATTTTAATAGAATTGTATTTGCACAATTAACTAAGTCTAATAACAAAAATAACTTCTTAATTTTTGTCTGATTTGACAGAGCATGTGATAGATATTTGTCTTAAGAAAGGTCAGCCCAGCCCTGGCCAGGTGGCTCAGTTGTTTGGAGCTTCATCTATACACCAAAAGTTTGTGGTTCCATCCCAGGTCAAAGTGCATATGGAAGCAAGCAGTCTCTGTTGCCTCTCTCATATAGATGTTTCTTTCTTTTTCTCTGTGTGTTTGTGTGTGTGAGAGTTTGTGGTCAAATAGTGATAAGTGTTCTGAAGAAAAGTAAGGCAAGATAAGAGAATAAAGAGTGATTGTGGCCCTAACTGGTTTGGTTCAGTGGATAGAGTGTCGGCCTGCGGACTGAAGGGTCCTAGGTTCAATTCCGATTAAGGACATGTACCTTGGTTGTGGGCACATCCCCAGTAGGGGGTGTGCAGGAGGCAGCTGGTCAATGTTTCTCTCTCATTGATGTTTCTAACTCTCTATCCCTCTCACTTCCTCTCTGTAAAAAAAATCAATAAAATATATTTTTTAAAAAAGAGTAATCGTGACAGCATATTTTTTAGAGCATCTATCTACATTATTTTTATCTCAGTGACTGTCATGATCACCTTTCCATTAGCCCAAATAATAAACTGAGAGTTTCTATAGCCTGCTTTCTGTTTGTCATCACTCCCTTCATCTCCCTAATAACCAATCAATGATTAAGCTTACTCTATTTCCCGAGTTAATCCACTTTTCTCCATGTCCTTAATATGCTTATCTAAGCTACTGTCATCATCATCATCACTCACCAGGATTATTTTAACAAGTTTTCTGAAGTTTTGTACCAAAGTGCAAGTGCTCCACCCTCATAGTGAATAGTCCTTCCTGAAAGTAGATTTGATCATGTTTCCCCCCTGAAAACTCTTTAATGGCTTACCCTTATCCTACAGATAAAATCTACATTTGTGGGCCTGGCTGACAAAATCCTCAATTTTCTGATTTTTGCCAGCTGCTCTGCCTCCTTCATTATCACTGCAAATCCCCAACCTCTCTGGTGCTTCAACTTTGGGGAACTTTTTCAGCTCCTCAAAGCTGTTGTTCTCTCTTTCTCATTTCTGAGCTATCTCACATCCTTCTCCCTCTTCACCTGACTCTTATAATTCTTTAGTGCCAACATCACTTTCTTCTAAATGCCTCTTATGAGTAATCAAGATTAAATTAGGTTCTTGGTATGTGTCTGCTATGGCATCCTGTCCCCCATTTCAATGTGATCAGGTAACACACTTCATTTTTACTACACTTTCAATTGCCTATATTTCTCTGGGTATAAAGTGCATAAAGACAGACACTACATGTCTGTCTAGCTTATATCTATGTTCCAAGCATTAGCACAGAACCAAGCACAGGACAGCTCATTACAGAAAGCATGTTTGCTCTTTATGCCTGTCTCCCTAATTTCTTTCTGAATCTAAGTGATATTGTGTGTTATTGTACTATTATGTGAATACAAATGCTGAATGCAATTGGGCACATTATATTGGGTCTTGAATAGTTGGCGTTTATTTCCCTAGGAAGAATGGTGAAGTGATTCATTTATTTCAGATTGCATTTCAGTTTTAGAGAACATGAGTTGGTCTTGAAGTTAAATCTGTGTAAGCCAGAGGTAGATACCTGATTTAGTACTATCTAGAGAAGTTACATGAAAACAGGGGCAAGATCTTATTTTTTCCTTTAAGAAATGTATTTTTAGGAAATCAGTCCATCTCTCTAATGAAGCAGAAATTAAGCATATAACCTGTTCTTGGGTAATCTGGACACATGTGATGGAAATGAGCCTTTATTTGGAAATTAGAAATGTGTCTAATTTGGATGTTCGTATACCTTTACTGAAACCTGTTGTGTGTTTTTTAAAGCTGTGTCAATTTTTAGAATCCTTTTTTTTGGCGTCTAATAAATGCTAAATTTCAAAATGTTGTATAAATTTAATCTCTTTAAAATTTAAATTAAACAGTTTAAACAACATTTTAAGCTACCTTTATTTTGCAAGATACATTGGTTGTTAAAAGGAGCCATGTATCAATTTAAAACGTTTTTAATATGAAGTGATTATTTATTTTAAAAAATAATAATCAAAGTTGGATCATTGAAACAACAATTGCCTGATAAACTTTACGTACTCATTCCACTTTTGTTATAATAACTGCTCAGTGACTTGGAGGTTTGCTTTTAAAGCAACCTGAGGATAGCAATTTTAACATTTATTAGACATTCTGTAAAAGTGAAATGGTCATATTATTAGTTCCATGTTTTTAATAATTACCCTTGAATATTTTTCTATATCAAATAGCTAAATATTTGATAAAATGATATGCTAAACAGTTCCTGCAATATTTTAACCCTCCCTGAAAGTTATGTTTGACATAAATGAACACATTTTGAATTTCTAAATCATTCCATTGGGAGATTGTGATCTGGTATGTTTACCTCCTTTTTTTAAGTAATAAAGTTGGGTATAAATAAATACTTAAAACCACTCTGTCTGTTTAAAAACATCTAGACATGGAATGTAATCGTCAAACTGTGTTTTAGATAAATACAGCATGCCTTTATGGCCAGAAGACTTCCGGGAGTGTCAACCTCCAGAGCTGAGCTGCCTGCTAATGACTCTGCTCAAGGCAAAAAAAAAAAAAAAAATACACATATTAGAGCTTTTCCAAATGAGCCTCATTGTTAGTGAGTGCTGCTATAATTTTATTTGATGGCTCAGAGCTTCATTTGCAGGAAGTAGACACTATGTTAATTAATAGAACAATACTTGTAGAAAAGCTTTCAGATAGTACTTGATTAATCACTTATTCCTTTTGATGATCATATTTAGAAAATAATTCTTTAGGTCCCTTGGTGCAGTGGATGGCCTGGCTGGTTGATGTAGTTGTCAGAAAAGGGCTGTTTTTCAGTCTGATATGGCATTAAAACAGCTTTTTTTCTTACCTGTCAATCTTGGGACCTGACTAACTTCTGGTGGAGTTTACATATGACAAGATAGAAAAATGTGTAGTTTAACTTCAAAGAAATTAGAAGGGGCTCAATTAAATAGTGAATAGTATCTAGAATTCAGAAGAAACAGTTGCTACTTTTAATTAGAAAATGTAATTGGTTCTTCGTCCATTAATTCTGTTTATAGGCATGATACTTATAATTCCTAAGTATCAAACATGAATAAAATATACATTACCTGTTTATTTTTATGCCAAACATAATAAGTTTAGATTTTTCTAGATTATGTTGTTTCCATACCATTTAGAAATATAAAGAAGAAAGGTAAACTTTTCTATAATACCATTATGATTGTAAACGTGTAGATATATTATAATCTCTCTTTCTTCTAAATGTTTTTTAACCTGAATATCTTTTTCTTATAAATTTATCAAATTTCTATGCTTCAACTAACAAAGAGAGGATATCTTAAGTTATTTCTATCTTTACTCTCTCATCATTTCATAAACTTAGTTTTGTTTCTTCCAGTGATCATTCTTTTTATGCTTATTAAGACATTTCTAACATCTTCTTGCTGCTCATTTCTCTGAAGAATTGCTATTTCTGGCTTTCCACCGAATCCCTGCTATATACTACCCTTCCTTCTCACTTTGGCTCTAGCTGTTCATTTGTCACATCAACAAGGTAAAGACTTTCAAAGTATTTTTTTTTCTCCTGAGTAAAGTGTCATCACCCTTACCTCCTGCTCTTTGTCTACTTAGAATTAATTTCTTGAGAGGCATAGGATTCAGTGCAAAAAAAAAAAAATATATTGTTGTAATGAAAGTCTTTTATGTATTAGTTTGTGATTTATAATTTGTTTCATCAAGTACAAAACTCAAAACTATAAATGTCAAGTGTTAACTGGTACAGCTTAATCAGTCATTTGCAATTTTGATGTCAGTCTATTAACCTACTGACTAAAAGGGCATCAGAGGGTCCCGGCTAGCATTTGGTTTTGGAGTCCTCTATGATTTCTTTCCTAATAATGTTCACAGCAGTATACCATTAAAGTTCTTTGCTTCAGTTCACATTCTGATTGTCCCTGAACCTGTAGGAAGGGTACTGTTGACTCAGACAAAATTTTGATCCATGTATTTTGGCAGGCATAATGTGTACTGCTGTGTAATCTCACAGTTGGCCTATTTTGTGCTTTTATAAAATAACCAATTCACAATATCTTAGTAGTTATCCAAAATTTCCTACTGTATTGAATACTTTTCTGCAAAGATTTAAGGGTTTGTTTGTCAAACTTGCCTACTATAAATACTCCAAAAGTATAAACTGTCTTTGATATCTCATTATTATTAACCAAGTTCTTAATTATATTTGATGTCAATAACACAAGATCACAATGATAACATTAACAATAGGTATTTCTGAATGAGTGAATCAAACTGTAAAGTGCCTAGAGACAAATGAAAAAAACAAAAACCACAATTGCGAAATGTATATTCATATGGGAAAAGAGACATTGAAGAGACTTATGAATGGGCAAGCAAAGGCATTTTCTCATGGTTATAAAACAATAATTAATTAAATAAATATAACTTCAAAATAGGAAATAATCATGTTAATTAAAATAGTGAAGAGATGGTCTTCAAGTTAGGAATCTAAGGCACACTTTAAAATGTGAATCTGAAAATCAATGTACTTCTTTTTCCTCAGACATCTGTGTGTTACATGCCACTGAGTTGGCTTTGACTCCTGGTGACGCTATGAATGAGTGATGTCCTCAGTGTTCTGGCTTTAACATATCCCTGCTTAGCACTTTTTAAAAAATATATATATTTTTATTGATTTCAGAGAGGAAGCAAGAGTAGAGGTAGAAAAATCAATGATGAGAATCGTCGATGGGCTGTCTCCTGCACACCCCCTCCTGGGGATTGAGCCTGCAACCCAGCAGTTCTCAACCTGTGGGTCACGACCTCTTTGGTGGTCGAACGACCCTTTCACAGGGGTCGCCTAAAACCATCCTGCATATCAGATATTTACATTACGATTCATAACAATAGCAACATTACAGTTATGAAGTAGCAACAAAAATAATTTTATGGTTGGGTCACAACATGAGGAGCTGTATTTAAAGGGCCAGAAGGTTGAGAACCAATACATAAGTGGATGCTCAGTCGCTGAGCCACATGAGCCGGGCCCTGCTCTGCTCTTGTAGAGTCTTGCCTATGGCTTCCTTTTAATGGAGTTAATCCATCTCATATTTTGTCTTCCTCTTTTTCTGCTGCCTTCAATTTTTCTCAGTATTATTAACTTTTCCAAAGAACCCTGCCTTCTCATGGTGTCCAAAGGAGGACAACTTCAGTTTTGTCATTTTTGCTTCCAGGGATGTTTCAGGCTTAATGTGATATAAGACCCACTTGTTCATCTTTCTGGCAGTCCAGGGTACCTGCAGATTTTCCTTCAATACCATATTTCAAATGAATCAATTTTACTTTCTAATCAGCCTTCTTCACTGTCCAACTTCCACATCTGGACATAGTAGTTGGAAACGTGAGATGTAGATGATCTTAGCCTTGGCCTCTAATAACACTTCTTGCTCTTGGTGATCTTTCCTAATTTTTCTATTGCTGCTCTTCCCAGGTCAGTAAAATCTTGAACAATTTCAATGTCTTCACTGTCTATGCTAAAGTTGGATATTTTTCTGTAGTCATGATTTTTGTCTTCTTGATGTTCAAATGCAGCCCTGCTTTAGCACACTATGCTTTTACTTTCAATAGAATTAATAATTCCAAATCATTGCTACTTTCTGCCAGTAAGATGTTGTCATCTGTATATCTTATATTTCTTCCACCAGTATTAATTCTCCTTCCTCTGAGTTTAGCCCAGTTTTTGATAATACTTGTGTTGAATACACATTAAACAGATAGGGAGATAAAATATAAATGAATATTATCAGTAGCTAACATACTTGAGATTGCCAGTTCCACTGCTTCCTAATTATGAAATATTTTAAAATCTTTAGTTCACACATTTATAAATGTATCTAACTTGATCCTTACAATTCTATAAGGTATATTGCTATCCTATCTACTTATTTTATTTTATTTATTTTTAATAAATATTTATTATTTAGATTATTACAGTTGTTCCTCTTTTTTCTCCCCGTAGCTCCCTCCTCCTGGTTCCCACTCCACCCCATACTCATTCCCCTCCCCGCACTGTCCTTGTCCATAGGTGTAAGATTTTTGTCCAATCTCTTCCTGCACCCCCACACTCTCTTCCCCCCGAGAATTGTCAGTCCACTCCCTTTCTATTACCCTGATTCTATTATATTCACCAGTTTATTCTGTTCATCAGATTTTTTTATTCACTTGATTTTTAGATTCACTGGTTGGTAGATATGTACTTGTTGTCACTTTGTTGTTCATAATTTGTATCTTTACCTTTTTCTTCTTCTTCCTCTTCTTAAAGAAATACTCTTCAGCATTTCATAAAATACTGGGTTGGTGGTGATGAACTCCTTTAGTTTTTTCTTATCTGTGAAGCTCTTTATCTGACCTTCAATTCTAAATGATAGCTTTGCTGGATAAAGTAATCTTGGTTGTAGGTTCTTGCTATTCATCACTTTGAATATTTCTTGCCACTCCCTTCTGGCCTACATCGTTTCTGTTGAGAAATCAGCTGACAGTCGTATGGGTACTCCCTTGTAGGTAACTGAGTTTCTTTCTCTTGCTGCTTTTAAGATTCTCTCTTTGTCTCTTGCCTTGGCATTTTAATTATGATGTGTCTTGGTGTGGTCCTCTTTGAATTCCTCTTGTTTGGGGTTCTATGCACTTTCTGGACTTGTAAGTCCATTTCTTTCACCAGGTAGGTGAAATTTTCTGTCGTTATTTCTTCAAATAGGTTTTCAATATTTTGATCTCTCTCTCTTCTGGCACTCCCATAATTCGGATGTTGGTACGCTTGAAGTTGCCCCAGAGGCTCCTTATACTATCTTCATATTTTTGGATTCTTTTTTCTTTTCGCTTTTCCTGTTGGGTGTTTTTTGCTTCTTCATATTTCAAATCTTTGACTTGATTCTTGGGATCCTCTAGTCTGCTGTTGGATCTCTGTATATTATTCTTTATTTCAGTCAGTGTATGCTTAATTTCTAATTGGTCCTTTTTCATATCCTTAAGGGTCTCATTATATTTTTCAGAGGTTTCTAGAAGATTCTTACATAATCTTATAACCGTGGTTTTGAACTCTATATCCAGTAGTTTGCTTTCCTCCATTTCTGTCATTTGTGACCTGTTTCTTTGTCTCCACATTTTGGCTGCTTCCCTGTGTTGATAGAGTGGCCTTGTGTGCTAGGTATCCTATAGGGCCAGTGGCTCAGCCTCCCCAATTACCTAAGGTGTACACTCTTGGTGCACTCCTTTGTGTGCTGTCTGCACAGTCCTGTTGTAGTTAAGCCTTGATTGCTGTTGATATCACTGGGAGGAATTGACCTCCAGGCCAATTAGCTGTGAGGACCAGCTATGTCTACAATGGGGGAACTTCTGTGCTGGAGACACCCTTATGGGACTGGCCTTGCTTCAGTGGGGCTTTGGTGCTCACCAAGTCTGCCCCTTGAGTGTTGCTTATGGATGTGAAGAGTTATAATCTGGATGGTCTCACTCTGACCACTGGGTACACTGACCCTCAAGGAGGTGCAAAATCAGCCACTACATGAGACCACCCAGCAGGAGCTACAGAGAGATCTGCATATTCCTCCTCTTTGTTTTGGTTTTGGAAGTGCCCAGATGAGGCCCAGCTGTGAAGCAAGACTGCTGCTGCAGGGTCTTAGGCCTTTTGGAAGCTTTGGAGTTTTCTGACCCACCTGCAGTTTGTTAGGTTTTAGGTTGCAAAATGACAGGCCATTCATATGCAAAAGCCTCTGGGCACAGCTTGGGTGGGGTTGTAAATTGGGTGGGGAGGGGTCTCAGGGAATTACCAGGGCAGAGCAAACAGCAATGGCTGCTAACCAGCCCTTCCCTGGAGAGGTTCCAGGT
Organism: Myotis daubentonii; assembly: GCF_963259705.1. NCBI lineage: Eukaryota > Metazoa > Chordata > Mammalia > Chiroptera > Vespertilionidae > Myotis > Myotis daubentonii. The sequence continues at coordinate 43,626,365 of NC_081845.1, read as the reverse complement.
CTCTATGTCCCACAGCCCCGTGCAGGAACAATGATTGCTGCGAGCACCTCTGAGAGAAAGCCACCCTTGCGTTCTGGCCAAATGCTCCCCATATGAGTCTGGGTCCCCAGAGTCTTGCCCATAACTGGAGTTCAGAGCAATTGGGAGCTTGTATCTCCCTCCACAGCGCACCCAGTTGCCAGCCCATTTCACGTGCCTCTGTACCTTCACACTTCTGCACCTCTGCACCTCCTACCAGTTTCAATGCGCTTTTTTTCTTTCCTCCTAGTTGTATAACTTTCACTCAACCAGCTTTCCTGTGGTTCTGGATGATATTTGTTTTGTCTTTTACTTGGAGTTTTGATATGGTTGTAAGAGGCAGCAATTACAGGTGCTTACCTATGCTGTCATCTTGGTTGTCCCCCTCCTATCTACTTATTTTAATATTAGAGGCCTGGTACACGAATTTGTGCACCATATGCACCATTAGGGTCTCTTGGCCTGGCCTACAGGGATCAGGCTGAAACCAGCTCTTTGACATCCCCTGAGGGGTCCCAGATTGCGAGAGGACAGTCTCAGGTGACACACCTCAGAATCGGGCTCCCTCCTCTCTGGTTCCATTTGTGTCACCTGAGAACCACAGCTGCCAAGTCATCACAGCTAGGCAGCTTCTGCATTGAGCATTTGCCCCCTGATAGTCAGTGCACATCATAGCTACCGGTTGGACAGTCAGATGGTTGGACGGTCACTTAGGCTTTTATATATGTACTAGGGGCCCGGTGCACGAAATTCATGCACTGGGTGTGTGTGTGGGGGGGGGATTGTCCCTCAGCCCAGCCTGCCCCCTCTCACATACTGGGAGCCCTCAGGCGTTGACCCCCATCACCCTCCAATTGCAATATTGGCCCCTTGCCCAGGCCTAACGCCTCTGACAGAGGTGTCAGGCCTGGGCAGGGGACCCTCATTTCCCCCATCACTGGTTCTGCCCCCAGCCCAGGCCTGATGCCTCTGGCCCAGGCATCAGGCCTGGGCAGGGGACCCCCAGACCTCTCCGATTGCTGGCTCTGCCCCTTGCCCAGGCCTGATGCCTCAGCCAGAGGCGTAGACCCCCATCACCCTCTGATCACCTGATCGGCCCCTTGCCCTGGCCTGACGCCTCCGCCAGAGGTGTCAGGCTTGGACAGGGGACCCCCATCTCCCCCCAATCACTGGCTCTGGCCCCCGCCCAGGCCTGAGGCCTCTGGCCCAGGAATCATGCCTGGGCAGGGGATCCCCATCTCCCTCTGATCGCTTGCTCCACCCCCCGCCCAAGCCTGACGCCTCTGACTCAGGCTTCAGGCCTGGGCAAGGGAACCATCATATCCCCCCAATCCCCGGCTCCGCCCCCCACCCAGGCCTGATGCCTCGGCCAGAGGAGTTGACCCTCATCACCCTCCGATCACCAATCACCGGATCGGCCCCTTGACCAGGCCTGAGGCCTCCGGCAGAGGTGTCAGGCCTGGGCAGGGGACCCCCAGCTCCCCGCGGTTGCAGGCTCTGGCCCTGCCCAGGCCTAACGCCTCTGGCTGAGGCGTCCTGCCCGGGCAGTGGGGACCTGCAGTGGCAGCGGCCCCGCGATCGTGGGTTTCGCTTTAGGCCCAGGCAAGGGACCCCTAGCTCCTGGGACTGCCAGCTTCGACAGTGCCCAGCTCCCATCGCTGGCTCCACCCCTACTTCCTGCTGTCACTGGCCAGGGCGGAAAAGGCACCTGATTCTCTGATTATGGCTGGGGGGCAGGGCCGCCTTTGCTCTGCCCCCCAGCTCTTAGCTCCCCCCTGGGTTTCCGATCACTGTCAGTGGCAGGGGGCTTCTTCCTGCTTTCCCTTTCGCCTCCCTGCATTGTGCCTACATATGCAAATTAACCACCATCTTGTTGGCAGTTAACTGCCAATCTTAGTTGGCAGTTAACTGCCAATCTTAGTTGGCAGTTAATTTGCATATAGCCCTGATTAGCCAATGAAAAGGGTATCGTCGTATGCCAATTACCATTTTTCTGTTTTATTAGATAGGATAGATGAGGAAAATGACATTAAGAAAGATAATTTCCCATAGTGACTAATAGATTACAAAGCTAAAACTATAAGTACCAGTAGCTTTCCATGAAAATTTTACTTTCTCACATTTCTGAGACAAGTTACTATTATATTTTTTATAGAGTCAGAAATAAAATATAAATAACTAAGTCCAATAAGAACAAGTAAAGTCATTAAGGCTATATTTTAATGGTATGTTTGCATAACTACTGTTTTATTTTCCCAGAAATGTCTGTATTAATTTTTACATTGTTTTTTAAATCATGTTTAAATTAGCTCTTTAGTATAATTTAATTTAAATTTAGTATAATTTAAATTGTTTTGTTTGGTAAATTTTAAATAAAGTCTTAAACCTCAATAACTACAGTCATTTGGACTTAGTATTTACATGAACATTTGAACTCATGAATTCAAATTTGTGTTGTTTATTTTTGGTTTGCATTCTCCTGGATCTCAAATTAGAAAGACTCAGGTTGTTAACAACATAAAAATGTATTTTCATGTATCATATTAAAAAGAGTAAATATAAACAATATAGATTAATACAAGTTTTTAAGTGCAAAATGCTAATTTGAGCTCCAAATATCAAGATAGTTGGATGCATTGGAGACCAGGTGGAAGTGCAAAGAATACTTCTCCTTGATATTGACTCTCCTCTAGATCAATAGCAGTTCCAAATGTAGTACAAAGCAGACAAGATTTAACAGGCTCTAAATTATTGAGGCTAGTGCGTTGTTGCTAGAGAGTTCATTAACAATCCCATCAATACAGTGAGGTCCATGGACATTAGTAAGAGCTTCATGGAACATTTTAAAAGAGAATGAGGTATCTCAGTGGACTGATCTTAGTGGGAAAATTTAATTAGGTAAGAATAATTACATTAGTTAAATGAAACTTTTAATTGAAAACCTGTTGGCATTTTTTAACCTGCTTCACAGCTGTCCCTTAATCATTTATATGTAAAAAGTGAAGTTTCTCTACATGGTGTTTAAAAAACATTTAAACATCTTGAGTTTGTATATAAATATTTAAAGGAGTTTAGAAAGTGTGGCAGTAAAAACAAATAGGATTTTCTGCTTGGAAATGGTGCATTTTAAAGATACATGTAGGAAAGAAAGACAATTATATAGAAAATATTCATGGTCAATACATATAATTCTTGGAAAGAGTGCAGAATAGTTATCTTCTGAAGCTTTCACAGGTACAACTCCATGGACTGAATTCTTACCTTATAGAGGCTTACAGGGAAAGCCTGCTGTTTATAAAATTATCTTGTTGAGTGTTGTTAGGGAACGTGGCATCCAGGGAGAGCTCTTGGGAGATGGAAAGCTCAAAATTGTATAATGTAAACATAAAGAACCGATGAAAATTCTTACTGTCAAAATTAGCATTGGCCACATTTTAGAGTATGTTTTGCTAGTTGTTGTTCGAAATAAGTTAACTATTTCTTTTTTGAAGGGGGTAGCTTTTAGCTTAAGTCAGAGAGCATAAGTTTGAAGAGAAATAGGCATGTATTCAAATCCACAAATTTAAGGAACACCAAACAAATGGATACATGAGTTACGCACAGCATTAATCGTGGCCCAGGCCCTTTCTTTGCTGAATCCCAGCAACACTGTCATTGTGATGTCTCTGCACTTGATCTTCAGAGCGTTGCTGAACTTGAATGTTCTTTCTAACTCATCAATTTGACTGTGAGGCTGAACCAATTCTATTATTTCCTTTCTTCTTCTTTTTAAATCTTCCCTTTAAGCTCTTATCCATTTTAGTCCTCATGGGTACTAGATCCTGTATGGGTAGCTACAAAAATTCTTATTTCTTTTAAAGGGTTTCCATCTTGAAGTTTCTGGAGTCTCCTTTTATTCAACTAATTGGCAACATAGGAATCTCTCTGATTAGTTCAAAACATAAAGTATAGGCATGTCTGTGTTCTGACTGCACAAGAAGATATAAAAGAAGATAAAATATTGGGGTATTACTGAATGACTTTGGGTAGGAGAGAAAAAGAGTTTTACTAGTAATTTTTCTCTGCAGAGTAGCAGGAGGCTGAGGTGGGTTTTCATATGGGTGAGAAATTTAACATTGATAGTTTTTATTGAGTCGGCAGAAATTGCATAGAGTAATAATACAATGGTTGACCAAAGTAACTTTTGATTTCCATTATTTATTAATTTATATGAAATGTTGATACAAAAGTTTGTTATAAAGCATACAAAGCATAGATAACTATGGGGGTAAAGAAATATAAATTAAGATTACACTTATATTACAAAGGCCAAAATAAGGTCGAAACGAAATGCGAGTTTTCTAGAATACAATTGTAATACAACTTTAAAACCCACTGGGTTCTAACCCATCCTCTTACAAAGAAAGAAATTGAAGAATAGAAAAAATGTGAGTTAGTTTTGTCCAGGTTTACATGGCTAGTATGCAATTATCTGTCCAACAGCAGCTCTTTGTTTTGTAACAAATGCAAGACATTTTACTGTTTTTGTCATTTATTTATTCTTTAATACTAAATGTGTCACCTAATGCTGTGTATTCAGTATTTTCTTTTTGAGCTCTGAATTGTGGTGGTGTGTACATACCACATTTTATAAGAATCAAGTGGTTGTATGATAATTTTCTTCCTGCTCATCTACTTCCTGAACTCGGTCTGCTTTTGAACAGCATGAGGCCTGTTCCTTCATTTAGGCTAACAGTGGGTGTAGAAAGGTTGAAACATTATACTTTTTAAATAGATTCCTTCTTTTGGATAGTATCCATATTGAAGAGATTATTGATCTGGTTGTCATCATCGTCGTCATCGCCATTGTCGTCATCATCATCATCATCATCATCATCATCATCATCTAACACCTGCCTGTATACCATGTGCCAGGGATTGTGCAAACTGCTTTAAAGTATTATCTCGTGCGGTCTGTGCACCCCATGCAGCTGCCAGTAAAGAGCTCCATTTCAGAATAGCACAAAGAGCCAGCAACAGAGAAAGCCTAAAGGCAGCTGCAGTGTAACTGGGAGAACTGTCTCTGACAATTGGCTCCCGACTGGGTCTGAGGACATTTCTTCATCAGTCCCTCTGTTCTGTTAGCACCTGCTCTGTGCCGGACAGAGTGCTTGGTGCAGCGTGCCAGCTGAATAAGAGAGCACCAGCTTGCCTTCCATGGTGGCCCTTACTCTTGCTCAGAAGGGAGGTAATCTCCATCGCATTGAAGCTTGTGCTGACTCTACAGGAAGTTCTAGAGGTCAGAATCCACCCCTTTCCCCACCACCCTTTAGATCTGCATTTTCAAATTAAAAAATCGATAGCCAAAATTGTTTTTCTCCTGGAATTGTCTGTTTTTTAAAAGTGATGTTTTCTATATGGAAGTGTTATGGAAGATCATCATTTTTAATTTCCAATTAAAAAATGAGGAAACAAGGCAAAGGGGGATTTACATATTTTGATTATTTCTTTTAGATAAAAGATCGAGTCAATGAAAGAGCCAGCATTTGTAAACTTAAATTCCATTTACTAGTATTAGACTGTTCTCTTTGTGCTATGCACTGAATTCAGATGGGAATTCAGAAATGAGCAAACTCTTAGACATAAGAGTTTCAGAATGGATCTGCCACCTGCCAGCTAGCATTCAGATCTCAAAGGGGACCTGCCTACACTTATTGAATGAAAAGATAAATGTGTTCACAGTACTGTTACTATAAATTCATTTAGAAACAGGACAGAGGCTGTACTCACATTCCTCCCAGGTCTGAATTGCTGGCAGATTTGGTTCACTGTACCTCTGGGAGGTAATATATTCTAACTAAATGGCGAAGTGTGACTATTATTCAAAACTCCATAATATCTATTTCTTGTACAGTTTAAATGAACTTTTTGGTTGAATTAATCAATTTATTGGGAAAATGTTTTTATATTGTTACTATAGGTAAGACAATGTATGGAATATCAAGTGGGGTATTACAAAGAAAGGTATGGTTATTTTCTGAAAAATGCTAATGAAGGAAAGATTAAACATGAGAAAGCATAGTTTTATTAAAGCTAGAATGTGCAATGAATAAAGAAGATACAAATCAGTGATGCTTGGTTTGGGATGTTTCTAGAATAAAATGAAATCTATAAGCCATCTTCCCAGAAAAATGCATGATTACATTTTTTAACTTTTCGATAGCTGTACTGGAGTAAAACTGACATACTATAACTTCTCAAATTTAAATTGTACACTTTTATAAGTTTGACATACGTATACACCAATGTAGCCATCGTTACAATCAATATATGAACAAAAATCACAACACTTTTAAGAGTGGTTACATTTACATGTAAATTATAAAATGCAACATTGTGGATGTTTGGAGCCCAGGATAAGAGCCCAAATATGCACAAAGTGTTCTAGGAGGATGATATTGTCATGTATGGAACTCTATGTATCATAATACAGAAAGTAAATTGAAGAGACAATGTTTCAAGTTCCCCCAGTCAAATTCATTATGGGCCCCCCAAGCCAGGCTCCCTGGGGGATAGGACATTCCAGAAGAATGTCCCCTCCTTGGAACGAAAAATAAATAATTTTGAAAGCTTTTTGCCGAGAGAAGTTTTTAGTATATCTGAGAGATTTTATGTCCCAGTGTCCTCTCCTATGATTGTATGAACTTCAGAATTGCTCATTTCTAATTTTTTCTTCATGCTTACTGCAGATATAAGCTGTTTTATTTTTATAACTCCTAGAACATCTATCTCAGAACCTCACAAAAAAGATGTTAAATGATCAGAAATAGAAATAACATGCGCACTCAACATGTACATAGTTGGTAATTAGTGCTTAGTACCAGAGACTTCTCTAAATGAAATCTAAGTACATAGAAATATTTTAACTGTTCACAGCATCCGTTATTATTCCTGTTTTTACATATTAGGAAATGTTCCAATTATACATACAAAATAAAAAAAAATATTACACAGTAGTTATTTGATCATTTGAAACTTTTGAGAGCATCAGATTTCTCTGATTCTTCAATTGTTTAAAAATGTGCAGTGTGCTTTTTCAGAGCATAAAATAAATGTAAGCATATATCCCTGTTCTTTCAATACTTTAAAGTTTTATCAGACACGAGGTTCCCTGAGATAGATGAAAATAGCACTGGGTGACTAAACCAATTTCTGTGGCAATAGCTCAGCCATAGATATTAGCATTTGTCACTCTTCCACCTGCATCCCAGTGACACACTCCATGTCTAAAAGTAATTAGACGAGGGATAAGATAAACCCACAAATACATTAGGGAAAAGGTTAATGCATAATTAAAATGTATGCAAAGGCACTTTTCATGATCTTATAAGCTACCATTTAGAAAGATCACTACAGATTTGCTGAGACGTGTAGGACTGTATTGCACAATTTTAAAGGTTTGAAAAACCAGATTTTGACTGACAGACGTACATTCTTTGTAGCTTAACTAACTTATTTTAGGAAGAAAAATAAAGTTCCAACTCCATTGTAGTCTGAGCTAGGATCTCTGGGGGGTTCCAATTGCTATCGATAGATGCTTGACCCAGCTTTGAAGCATGGAGATCTGCACGTAGCTCTGTCTGTGCCTATCTAATCGTGCTTTCTTCTGGGCTGTATTCCCAGGGTGAACAGATATCCTAGCTTTCCAATAAGCGTGATCTATTTATATATAAATGAGTAATTATCCTTGAAAGAGAGAAAATAGGACAGATTGTTTTGTCTTCACTGCTGACTTTTTTCTCTGCTTAGCTTTTGTCTTTGTAGTTTAGGATGCGAATGACTACAACTTTATCTCACCCCCCCATATGAATTTTAATAGCCAAACTGTACACATTTTTAATTTTAATTTAATTTGTTAAATTGCAATTATGCTTAACCTTGAAACTTTCTTTAAAGATAGCTATGATCTAGAAAGAACAAATCTGACTTGGGAACCAAATGAACTTCTATTTGAATATCAGCTCAGAGACATACTTCCTCTCTATGGGACCTGGGGACGTAATTGTTTCGTATTCAGCAGAGCCTCTGATAATACGAGCCCTGCTGCCATCATTTCCCTCCACCATTTCTCACCGTTTCAGCGGGAATATGGCTTAGGCAGGCAGTCAATTATAATAGTGCGGATGGTGGTTCTAAGAATTAAGCCTTGCCTGAATCTTGTTTCTGAGTCTTGTTTCTGAGTATTATTTCTTCCAGAGTCTTGTTATGAAAGTTTGGAGGGTAGTTCTAAGAGCTAAACTTGGCTTGACTCTTATTTTCTGAGTCTTGTTTCTCAAGGTGATAATATCTTGAGAGAATTACTTTAACCTTGCCAAGTTTCTAAAACCTATGGTCTTTGTGAGAATGCATGTAAAATAAAATGACATGGTTGTGTGATATTGAGGAAGCATGCAGTGTAACTTAATCCTATATAATAAAAGGGTAATATGCAAGTTGACCCTAACAGCAGAACAACTGGGAATGACTGGTCACTATGACACACACTGACCACCAGGGGGCAGATGCTCAATGCAGGAGCTGTCCCCTGGTGGTCGGTGCACTCCCACAGGGGGAGCTCTGCTCAGCTACAAGCCAGGCTGATGGCTGCCAGCACAGTGGTGATGGCGGGAGCCTCTCCTGCCTCATCAGCAGCACTAAGGATGTCCAACTGCAACTTAGGTCTGCTCCCTGTTGGTAAGTGGACATCCCCCAAGGGCTGCTGGGCTTTCAGAGGGATTTCTGACTGCCAGCTTGGGCCTGATCCCCTGGGGAGCGGGCCTAAGCCAGCAGATGGACATCCTCCGAGGTGTCCCAGACTGCAAGAGGGCATAGGCCGGGCTGAGGGACCCCCCCCCCCCCCCCGAGTGCACAAATTTTTGTGCACCGGCCCTCTAGTGGTAATATAAAAATGATGACAAAGTAATTAACCTGTATATCTCCTCTTCTGTTTTACCCCTCTCTTCTTCTATTTTTTTAAATATATTTTTATTGATTTTTTACAGAGAGGAAGGGAGAGGGATAGAGAGTTAGAAACATCGATGAGAGAGAAACATCGATCAGCTGCCTCTTGCACACCCCTTTACTGGGGATGTGCCTGCAACCAAGGTACATGCCCTTGACCAGAATCGAACCTGGGACCCTTCAGTCTGCAGGCTGATGCTCTATCCACTGAGCCAAACCAGTCAGGGCACCCCTTTCTTCTTTTTTTCTATTTTCCATTGAGAGAAGAGTCAGACAGGGATTATAGAGTCAATATAAGAGGGTGAAAGATTTAGCAAGAGCAGCTCAATCAATCTCTATCCTTTAGAGCTGAGAGTAAGAGAGGCCAGGCCCTTTAAGCCTGATCCTGAAAGATACTCTGCCTTTGGAAAATCTTCTGAACAACAACCGTATAGAGGAAATCTATTTCTTTCATGAATTTGTTCCTGGTTAACATTACTAACTTCCTAACTAACCTATTATTGACCCAATACCAGACATTAATGTATTGTGTGTGTGTGAGTGTGTGTGCGCGTGTGTGTGTGTGAATTTATATTTATCAATTCTCCACAATCTGTACCTTTCCTTACTTTGCAGTATATGTTTATGATGTGAATATTTATTGCTTATAAAAAATTATACATACTAGTGCTTTCAAGTTCTTATTAATATTTCTTATATTTTGTAACTTCAAAAATCATTTGTATTATTTTGCTTTATTAAATGTAGAGCACTGAGCAAATATCTAGAGCAGCGGTTCTCAACCTGTGGGTTGCAACCCTTTCACAGGGGTCGCCTAAGACCATTGGAAAATACATATATAATTACATATTGTTTTTGTGATTAATCACTATGCTTTAATTATGTTCAATTTGTATCAATGAAATTGGGGCACCACAACATGAGGAACTGTATTAAACGGTTGCGGCATTACGAAGGTTGAGAACCACTGATCTAGAGGAAGGATGTGAACTCTGGATAAACTGGATTTAAATCCAGATTCCTCTATATGATATGATCTTAGGCCAGTTACTTAAGTGTTCTCTGTCTCGATTTCCTATCAGATACAAATTCAGTGGAATTCCAACTGTACAGTGGTTATGAGAAGTAAAGGAAATGATTTAAGGAGAATGCCTCACACATAGTAAATAATAAACAATGTTAACTAATAATATTACTAATACAAATTTTCAAGCATACGCATTATTGTGAAAATAAGAAAAAATTTTAGAAAACACTAGTTTCTTATAACTTTTCATGTTAAGCAAAATAAGCCAGTCAGAGAAAGATAAATATCACATAATCTCACTCATTTGTGGAATATAATGAACATTATAAACTGATGAACAAAAATAGATACAGAGGCAAAGAAGCATCAAACAGACTGTCAAACTTCAGTGGGAAAGCAGGGTAGGGATTCTGGGTGGGGGTAAGAGATCAACCAAAGGACTTGTATGCATGCATATAAGCATAACCAATGGACGCAGAAACAAGGGCGGGTGAGGACTTGTGGGAGGGTGGTTGGTCTGAGGGAGGTCAACGGAGGAAAAAGGAGACATGTAATACTATATGCAATACTTTAAACAATAAAATAAAACTTTTAAAAAAGATGGGAGAATTTGCATATGTATAGTTTTGCAAAGAAGAAAGTAAAGGTAAGTCTGACAGGATATAAAATTTAAATGGAAAGTAAGCCCATATTGTCACATAAAAAACTGGTCTAAAAGTAGGATGAAAAAAATAAGCACCCTAACCTGATGAAAGTACATAAAGAACAGTTTCAGAAGTTATAGTTCTTTATCATGAATCAACATATTTTAAACTGGTAATTCGAGAAGTAATTTGATCAATAACTTTTTCACTATTTAAATTTTTTTCTCTAGGACTTAACTTATACAATGGTTGGAAAAAGTAGGTTTACATTTGTGTGTATGTGAAACAGTTTATTCTTGTATTATTATTTATTAATTATTATGTTATTTTCCATTGAACAACTATAAACATATTTTTGTCCCCCTGTAGATTAATAAATATTGTATTTCTTTTATAAATACACTTAAAATCACAGATCTCAAATAGATTATCAACTAGTGTGTCCTCTGATCTAGACCCTGAAACTATGTCCCCAAATGATTTTCAAACTCTGAATTAGGCAATTTTTTTCCCTACCATTATCAATTTAGATTAGGCAATAAGTCAGTAACTCATGGCAGGATAATAGGAATATCAATGTTTGTGTTCTTTTTATTAATTTGTGGGAATAGATAAAAGTTTCCATCTTGCCAATAATTGTATGGTTTTATAACTTTTCATCTTTAAAAAAATAACTGTAAAATTTTAAGAAAAAATAAAATTCTAGTATTTACTTATTCCAAGATTAATAATAGGTATCATTTTAGTATATTTTCTTCCCTTTGATTTTTTTTTGGTTGTTGTTGTTGCACAATGTGCAATATGATAGTTAAGATCACCAGCCAAGAGCAGAGAGGCCATTTGAATCTGGTCTCTCTCCACTTCTTAGCTGTGTGACTTTGGTTAATTAACTTCCCTCAACCTTGGTTTGGTCACTTGTAAAAAGAACAGCAGTCATGTTTTTATTTAGTCACTATTGTGAGAATTAAATAAATACCCATGGCAAGTATTATAAAGATGTATGTAATGGTTAGTGATGGAAATATAGTTGTGTATTATCTATTTTTACACTTAGTAAATCACATCTAATTTTCAATCTAATTATTTTTCAAAACATGATTTTTAATGGTTATATAAAATATCATTGTGATATTACTGTTTTATTTTGAACATGCAGCAAGGTTTCCACTTTTATCTGTTAAAAATGAATAATGTAGGTAGCCTTTGTTCTTATCTTTGATTTTCTTAGGGTAATTAATGAGTTCAAGAACATAGATTTTTTTAATGCTACATTGTGGTGCATATTGCAAAATGCCCTTTATCTTTCATTTGGTAGTGTCTGAAAGAGTTCTTTTTTCTATTCCTTTTAACAGTGATGTTTTAAAAATTAATTTTATTTTGACATCAAATGTGTCTTTTATATCTTAGTAACTATTTTTATGACCACCTGTGTGGCATATGAAGTATATCTTCTGATTGTTAACTCAGGCCAAAGACAAATATCAGTCTAAACCTAGGCTCCCCATGCATTTTTATCAATCCCACTAGTATAGTTGTCACTATACAGTCCTCAGAGTATGTGAAAACAGTCAGCTGATACCTACAGAATAAAGGTTATGAATCTGAGCGCTATTCCCCAGAAATTTATGAACTATAAAATTGCATTATTATTACGTTCTGTCGTTACATCGTGCTCCTTAGCTGCCTTCTGTTTTATGTGGTAGCGCTCCTTAGGATCCATTTGCATGAAAGGTACCCTGTGTACTCATTTTTGTATTGTATTGTGGAGAGCGCTATAATCTGCAGGGTTCCTATTCATTTTGGAATTCATTTCACAGCTCACTAATTGTGTGAATGAGAAGAGGAAATACGTGCTTTTATTCCCAGGCATGCCAAGCAGATGGCCCAAAGTTCATTGCTACCAGCACTGTCAGTATGGCCCTCTTCTGTAGGTAGTGAGCCTGGCTTAGATCCATTAAACACAACGTGAGGGTCCACTTCACACAGTATTGACAGTCACTGAGCCTCTGGTTTGTTATGACTTATAAACATTTTATTTTTTATCATCAACTTCTAAAGTGGTCAGTCATTGGAGCAGGTGCAAACACAGTAGAATTCAAATTCCTTTTACTTTGAGAAGCCAAAATGAACTTTCATTCATATGGAAATTTTGGGAAAAGAAAACAGTGGAGGGGATTAAGCTTAGTTTCTTAAAAAGGGATTAATACATGTATTGAGATTCAAAACTGTAGCATCATTTCTGAGATTGAACCTTCTGAAAAATGAATTGAAGAAGAGATCAGGGTTTATATTTTTATAATTTAGGTGAATCTCCTACCATATCTTTTTTCTTCCTAAACAAGAAAGTTGTTTACTTATTAATCTTTATGTACAATATGTAATCTTTGTAGCCATTCCAAATGTTAACAATTGCATTCAGTGTGTGTGTATGTGTGTGTAGTGAGACAATAAGATGGAGACAGAGGTAGTAACACACATGAAGTAGTGAATGTCTTCATACATTTCTTTAACAGATATACTAGGACAACATGAAATTGGGTTATCAGTTCAGGAAAAAAGATGGTTATCAAATATTCTAACAGAGCTGATGTAGTAATTTGATCATAATATCTTATTTAAGATAACCAGAGCATGTGAAGATACTGTTTTCTGGGTATCTATTTCTCTCACCCCCTCCTTTTCTTCAATTCCAAGGCAACACCATGGGTTTCACTTGTGTTATTGACTCCACGTTTCCTTTTTTCTTGGCTTTCAGACTGATGCTGCTCTGATGTATGATGCGGTGCACGTGGTGTCTGTGGGCGTCCAACAGTTCCCCCAGATGACAGTCAGTTCCTTACAGTGTAATCGACACAAACCCTGGCGCTTCGGGACCCGCTTCATGAGCCTAATTAAAGAGGTATGTCAGGAGGTGCACATCTCCCCTTTTGTCTACAAGCTGAATGCATTGAGATTTTTGCAGTTTTCTTAACAGGTGACCTTTTACTTTTATCTTTTAAATTAAACTTTCTTCACCATAGAAGCAAAATTAACACTTTTTACTTAATGATATGAAACAAAAGGGGGAAATTACTTCATAAATTAATGGACATCCTTCAAATAATCTATATTTGTGTAAAAAGATAAAAATCTGTGACCTATGATTTATGGCATTGTTAGTTTCACCTTTTTGAATTTTTATGTGTGTTACTTTTCATTTATGTGGAGATATAAATGTTTAAATAATATATGTTTATGTTTTAGGCAAAATAAGATGTAATGAATCTTCAATATGCATGCCATTTACACTACACTAAGTTATACCCACATTGTAAATCTTAAAGAACTATTATTTAGCTCTATATGAGTCAATATGTCTAGTTATTTTAATTAACAGTTAACATAAAACATAATATGTATTTATGAAAATGCAAAGTTTATATTGCATAATGCAACCATTCTTAAGGCCATATATTATTTCTTACTACATCTGTTGTAGTAATAGACTATGTACATACTGAGAAAGAAAAGGATATTCTTGAAAATCATACAGACACACACACACACCTTTTGTCTATTCTTCCTATTATGAGGGAAATTCCTTTGTCAGCTTAGGATACTTTTCATTTGATTAAAATAGGAATATTTATATGAAAGTTTAACTATTTAATCTTTGCTATGAAAAATCACAGATATTCTTATCATATAAAATTTTTCATTAATGGCTTACAAGAAATCATCAGTTCATCATATAATTAATTATTCCTTATGAAAGTGAAAGTGCAAATAGGATCATAATTAAAAATCTCCAGGTCTCTGGAAAAGAATATCCTTAAACTTTCCATGTGTAATTCTTATAGGACTCTTAGATAGGTGACCTGGTACTCCCTGCAGAACGTGCTTTTCATTTATTGTTCCACCTTTACATTTACTTCAGATTTAAAAGAGCATGAGAGCTGCAGACTTGGTGCACAGCTGTGGCTAGTTGAAGAATAGATTTTCTGAATGCAGCGCTTGATTATTGAGGCATGTGTCAAACATCCCTATAAAAAGCAGTTGTATGAAACTCACTAATGTATTTATTGTAGGGTATTAGTGAGGACCTTGTCCACTAAATCACACAATACCCCCTTTCTGAGTTCCAAAAGGAAACATTTCTCAGGTCTCAGTGCCAGGGAAAGCTGTGCTTCTCCTGGGGAGTTGCTATGTCTTAAATCATGGACCCTGTATATTTTTTTCATCCTATTTTCTTTATTCTGGTTGCTAGGAAGTTCAAGATTGAATTTGTGATTGATTTTTATTAGATGTACAGTTTCACCTGATGTAAATTTTCTCATGCTGTCTGTATCCCACATTTGTTTTGCTGCTCTACACTTTTACTCTTTTACTTCTTGATCACCTTGTCTATTTTTATACTAATTTGCATTTTTGTTAATTACCTGAAATTATTTTATTTGGAAGAAGTTGTATTAAAAATACATGTTTCTTCCTTGTTAGAGACCAATTAATACATGTTTAAGCTTACTGATGGTATGTTACAATGTGCATATATGCATGTATTATGATTTTTCCTATTTTATTTACAGTTTATCATCTTAAACTATTTTAGAATATCTACCTATAAGTACCAAAGAAATACATGAAGCCTAAGGAATGTAGTGATGATAACATCCATTTGTAGTCCTTATTTAGAATTTCCCCCATGATCTACTGGGTTTTATTTCTTTGGGATCTTGATGTATATTCTTTCAAACATTATAGCTGTGAGTATATGTTATATTACTTAAATTTTTATATATAACTTTTTTCAAGTTATTTTCAAATGACAAATAATAGAAAACACCTGTTTGGGACAAAATAGCCAGCAGAATGGGAAAACTTCATATAAATATATATATATATATATATATATATATATATATATATATATATATATATATCCTGTTGCACAAAAAGATTTGTGCAATAGGCCTTCCCTTCCCCTGGCTGCCAGCACCGGTTTTCCTCCGGCACCCGGGACCCAGGCCTTTGCTCTGGCCGGAGCCACCTTCTGTCTTCACTCCACAGCTTCATGCCTACATATGCAAATTAACTGCCATCTTCGTTGGCGGTTAATTTGCATATCTCGCTGATTAGCCAATGAGAGGCATAGTGAAGGTACAGTCAATTACCATGTTTGTCTATTATTAGATAGGATATATATATATATATATATATATATATATATATATATATATATATATTTTAAGCCCAGATATTTATTTACCATTGAGAGGTGAATACATCAAGTAGATTATTATATATACTTCCTTCTGCATGGAGATCTCCTACAGGAGGAACTCTAACTTATCTAAAGTAATTTTCATACATTTTCCCATTTATCACTTAAGAAAAACTAAAGTAATAAGTTAGTTACTCTAAGGGGGAAGTGCATAATCGAAGTCCTATAACGTAGGTTTTCCTAGTGTCAGTTTCTTTCATTGTGGTAAAATAAATTTATTTTCACATTAGTATGAATTTAGGAGTGCTTTTTTATAACAGTAATTATTTTTATAATCTCTAGTGATAGATTCACTATTTCCTATATGATAAAAAGTGACTACATTCTTCTTACTTTGCTAAACAATGTTTTCTCTTTTTAAATTCCATAGCAATGTAAGTTTATGAGACGTGATGAAAAGGTTTTCTCTTTTTTTCCTGGAAAAGTGTTTTCTCTTCCTTTACTTACTTACTAATCTTTTTTTTTCTGTTTCCACAGGCACATTGGGAAGGTCTCACAGGCAGGATAACTTTCAACAAAACCAATGGCTTACGAACAGATTTTGATTTGGATGTGATCAGCCTCAAGGAAGAAGGGCTGGAAAAGGTACGTTAGGCATTCAGCTTATTTACTTTAAGTTATTAAATGAAACACACAGACATACAGTACAAGTGGGAAATAGAACTAAAATGCTAGATTTGAGGCATACAGTTACACCATGTAGAGATATTGGCAATGCAATGGGATATACCATGAGAATTTAAAGAGAGAGTATCCTGGAGGCCCAGGGATTGCTTGGGGAGATATTGTAGTTTGGAATAATTTTAGTATAGAACCATGAATTTAAAACTATTCTGAGAGGGGAAGTGAGAGATGAGTAGTGGCAGAAGGCATTAACTTAACCCCCAGTAATTGTGTTAATTCAAAGAATAGTAGTGCATTGGGACTAAGATTTTAATAAGTAATGAGGCAGCCAGATGACAAAGGTAAGAGGAGACAATAATAAAGGTAGAAATCAAATACTGGAGAAGAAATAAGTGCGATAAATTAACGTTTAAAAGAAATTGGCACAAATCTCTTGGGAAGACAGATAAGGTATTGAGAACATGTTGAAGGCATGTTAGAGAAAAAAGGTATTGAAATAGTTCACATCAAATGTTTTTAATAGCTTCAAAAATTAGTACATGAAGTTATCACCTAAAATACGGAGGTGGGATTTAGTTTAGTCAGATCTTAAGGATAAGGTAAATATTTTTGAGATGCCATTGTGGCAAATTTGACTTTGAATCAGTAGAAACAGTTAAGTAACAAAAATTAATCACTTGTTTTAAATTTAGTAGAATGGTTACGAGATCAAGGACTACATTCAGAAAAATTGGGCTCAAATCCTTGCTCTGCCATTTATAGCCAGATTTTTTTAAATACCTCTAAAGTAAAATGCCTTTAACTGCATCCTGGGTAATAGCAATATTTGCCTCATGATGACTAATAAGTCCTGTTGATTTTGCTTTTAATTTTTCCTAAAAAGAATAGTGACCAATTAATAGATGAAAAGACAGAGTCCCTATCTAGACAGAGCTCTCAGTTTTGAAGGGTCACTGCACGGTGATTCAGGAGGCTGAAACTACAAGTCTAGTTCCATTGCACATGTGTGGACTTCATCCTTCGGCCCAGCTTCTCCAGAGCCAAATTCCTCATCTCAAAAAGTAGAGTGCAAAGGGCTTCCCTCTTAGGCTGAAGTGAGAATTTCATGTGAGAATTTGTTTCTAAAAAACAAAACAAAACCTGGAAATACCTTCTTTAAGGGCCCATACTAGAATTTTAACTATTCCCAATACTATCTATATGGGGCAAGGAAAATCAACAAAGAAAATGTGTGAAATGCTGGCTTTATCCATTATGTCTTTTCATATTACTGCCTTTTCCTCATTTTGTCTTGGTCATCTTTGACCAGCACACTTCATTTAATCATCAGAGACCATCTATTTTGTGCCATTATGAAGGTTATACTCTAGTGAAGGAGACCTGCCAGTAATAAATAGACAATAATTTTGGATTGGGCAGTAATAAGTGATCAAACAGATATATTGTCATTTGGATCATTTTCTGGAATATGAACAAAAGGATTGAAACAGTTAATAGGAATAAAGTTCATGCTTTTGATGTTTATAATTGTGGAACAGATAAAGCAGGAAGAAACAGATTGTGTTTCAGACAGATAGGCTGGACATGTCCGGGGAGATGAACTTGGGGTTAAAATTTTCCTATGGACACATCCTTTCCACTTAGTGCCAATAGATCAATGTGAATCTTTTCCACTCTATCTCAACAGGGACCTTGGGTGGGACCCAGCTCAGTTAGCCATGGTCCAAGAAGAGTCACCAATACCATTTACACAACCAGCCACATCTATCCAAAGAAGCTCACAGGGCCATGGAAGTGCCTCTGTGGAGCAGACGAGGGAAAATAAAGGGGAAAAGCCAGTAGGTAACTGTCTGTGTCAGGCAGTATAACACAATAGAACATCTTTCTTTAAGAGTCCCATATTGAGTACTAATAGTAAGAAAAGGAAAGTCAAACAGACCATCCAACCTCAGAGGGAAGGCAGGGGAGCGGGGGTGGTAAGAGATCAACCAAAGGACCTGTATGCATTCATATAAGCATAACCACTGGACACAGACAGTAGGGGGGTGAGGGCATGTGCTGGAGGGTGGGAATGTCTGGGGAGAGGTCAATGGGGGTAAAAGAGACATACATAATACTTTAAACAATAAAGAATTTTTAAAAAAGGAAAAGGAAGATCAGATAAGTGGTTTTCCAAGCTTGAATTCTTCTGTTCAGTTCAAAGACCACAGCATATATTCTACTTTCAAAATATATTTAGAATCCATCCGTTTCTCTCCACATCCATTGCTGAAATAAAAGCAAAGGGACCTTATACCTGGACATCTCCATTAGAGTCTCAACAAGCCTCTCTCGCCTAATCCCCCTAGTGATCCAACCACCGCAGCCAGCCAATATCTTTAAAAACAAATTGATGTCATTCCTCTATTCAAACCCTTCCATTTACAGTGCATTTCCTATCTCTCCCTCTCACCTCTCACTATCCTCTTAGATGTTTTCCAAGCTCCAGCTACATTGACTTTTTTTTTTCATTTTCTCACAGATTTAAAGTTTTCTATTACTTGGTAATAGAGTTTCCCAGTCTGGAATACACATCTCTATCCCCTTTGCCTGACTAATTCTTATTCATTCTTAGGGTAGCTGCTTAAATATTATTTCTTAGATAGGCATCCCCAAAGTCCCTATTAAATTTGAGTTTCTCAGAGTACCCTATACCATTCCTTTCTGATACCTACCACAATATATATGTATTTACATGTACACTTTTTAAAAGGCTGTGTTCCTAGCAAGAATACATGTCCTGTTAAATGGAAAAAATGTATTCTTACCCACTACTTATATATTCAAGACCTAGCAAAGTCTCTGGCACAAACTACATCCTCAAGAAATATTTATTGACTGTTGAATGAATGCAGAACACTATGTGAATCATAAGAAATACTTCATCTGGAATGCTACACAAGTGTCTGCTGCAAAGGTATTCTCTTAGCCTAGTTTTTTCCTAGCGTTGCTCCATACCTACAGAGTGAGTACAGAGAAACCCTGCAGTTAGGCAGTCCTTAGGCTGGGGTGGTGGGTCAGGGCATCCAGGGGTAAAGGATCTGATAGTGCAGAAGACAGCACTGAAGTCTGAGCTTAGAAGGAGGCACATCACACCAGGCAAATTTACTCCCCTACATTGTGTAATGTAATACTTTCTGACACTCCAATATTACATCAAAGAGTAAAAATAATCATCATTCTATTTGTATACTTTTTTTCTTATAAATATGTGGTGTGGAAATAAACAAAGGCCAATCAAATGAGAACAAGCAGTAGTTATTATTCAGGGCTTGCAAGGGAGCCAGCCACCGTCACTTTCATCTGGCAGAGATTTAAGGGCAGGCAGGAGAGTGGAAAAGCTTTAGAGCAGAAAAAGGGGAATTTCTCAGGGGTCTGAGGAAGCTGGAAGTAGACTAACTAGAAGTAGGCATCTTGGGTGATTGGTTGGAGGGCATATTTAACTTTCTTTGCTAGATTCTGAGTACAAAAGGGAGGAGGGGAGCTAGCAGTTACTGAACAAATTTTAATTATTCTGGGCAGACAGCTGCAGAGTTTGTAGCTTGTAGTTTGTCGACGGAAGATAATTTCTCCAGAGATTCTGGGCCAAAGTTCTGTTGTCACACATGGTCTGACCATTATCTGTTTGTGTAGTCAGTCTTTCAGTGGAATTATTTGGTGTCACTTAGAAGGAGAGGTGAAAACGTAAGGCCAAGGGAAATTGAGGAAATACAAAAAATTTCTTTGTAATTCATAATTAAATGGGGTATTTTTGTTTTGTTTTTTAGGTTTTGTATTGTTTTCAGAATGTATAACTAGGATGTCATCTATCATTAGGAATGGTGTAACCTTACCTCTGAAGCTGTGATATGTGGTTAGGAAAGACCAGCTTCAGATGGAAGAAAACACTTGAAAAATGGCATAAAATGTTAAGAAATATTCAGAAGGTTCTTATAACTTCAAAAGGATTCTGTTTAGAGCAAAAACAATGAAAAGATTTTACACAAAACATGTTTGAATTGAGATAATGACACTACATGATAATGGTGCATTTCCATTGCAAGATGAAATATCTAGAGGCCATTTGGGGGAAAATAACCACTTGTACTTAGAGCAATTCTTCTAAGAAACTATAATGCAATAATAAAATCACTGAATTCTGACAGATGTTGCATTTTTTAATTGAATTTCCTTTGTCATCACTATGTACAACATCAGATGCTTTCCAAGGGGGAACAAAATCACTCTTGCCCCTTCACTTTTTCAGTTGCTTAAATGGATTTTTATTGCACAAGAGGATATTTGCTTCTAAGTAGATGTGTTGAAATAAAATCATTCTGTGTACCTCTCCTGTCCCTTCTTTAGCATCAAGGCTTTTCTATCTGTTCTGGTTATTTTTCTGATAATATCTTGCGTGTTACGTTTATATTCAAAGAGAACTGGGAGAATAAATTTATTTGTCTCTTTGACAGAGAAAGAGCCTAATACATTCTTATTAAAAGTGTTTTATTTTAATACTAGAGGCCCGTTGCAGGAAGATTCGCGCAATAGGCCTTCCTTCCCCTGGCTGCTGGCACCGGTTTTTCCTCCACCGGGACCCAGGCCTTTGGTCCGGCCTTGAGGCTTGGCTTCTCTGCTTGGTCCACAGCAGCGAGGCTTGGCTTCTCCACTCAGGCCACAGCAGTGAGGCGGAGCAGAGAAGCCAAGCCTCTTCAGTCTTCAGTGGTTGTCAGTCTTTGCTCTGTGCCTGCATATGCAAATTAACCACCATCTTATTTGGGTTAATTTGCATACTCACCCTTATTGGCTGGTGGGTGTAGCAGAGTGACACCAATTTGCATGTTTCTCTTTTATTACTGTAGATTATATTTATTAAAAAACATAATAATGAAAAGAATATATTTCTCTTGCTAAAGGTCTGGTGTTTAGGACTATGGACAATTACACCATGTGTTTGCCTCATCACACTTTTATAATAAAATTAGCTTCTATCTTGTGCATCCTTAGAGAAAATCTTGTAAAAGAAAAGAGGCCATCTTATGGAATGTTTATCAATTTCTCCAAAGTTAAGAGTCTAAATAAATAATATAAAGCAAAATAATTTATATTTGCAAACCTTTAAAAGTTTAAATGTGTCATATTTATTTTCATGTTAAGCTTCATTCCAACTTTTAAAGTCTTTAGTTTCTGGCCCTAGCTGGCTTTGCTCAGTGGATAGAGCATTAGTCTGTGACTGAGCGGTCCCAGGTTCAATTCTGGTCAAGGGCACAAACCTTGGTTGCAGGCCTGGGGCCCTGTTTGGGACTTGTACGCAGCCATCCAATCGATGTGTTTCTCTCAAATCAGTGTTTCCCTCTGTCTTCCCCTCTCTCTTCCACTCTCTCTAAAAATCAATGGAAAAATATCCTCGGGTGAGGATTAAAAAAAATCTTTACTTTCTTCATATCCACTTTTGCACTGGGACTCACTAGTACAGAAATTGCTAACAGCAATCCATAGGCTTCTTACTGAAAACTTCAAAATTTTGATAATACATGGAGAGGGTTAGAATTAGTGAAACCCTGCCTGTCTGAGTTTAGAGCCAAAAATGTTCCAGGATCAAGACGTTCAACTGGCTTTTTGAAGAATTTTTTGTAGAGTATACATTTTAGGAAAAAGCAGTAATTTTCTAATAAATCTTTGCTATTGACTTTTCTCTCTTGTCCGCAGAATCCTGTACTTATTAACTCCCTATGAAAAAGGTTTCTGAATGGAATTTACAGACTTCAAAATTAATTTTGAACTGAAAATGATGAAAATATTCCTTTGACAGATTTTCAGAGACCTGATGCATAGCAGTTTGTATCTTTCTTTCTTTAATGGCATTTGATACATACCCTGGTCCCCATGGCAACAGTAACCCCAGCTTTCCTGGGAACTGAGGTTTGTTTTGCCTCCCTGTAGGAAGGCACTTCTAATGGTAACAGTAACCTTCCAGCCTGTCAGAAACGAGTTGTTTGATTCTTAAAAAGCAAAAATACATCCTGAGCAGGATCCAAGTGTAGTGTCTTTCTTTGGAGATGTTAGCTATTTAATTTGTTACACTATTATATGTAATTTGCCTTGTCTCAGAGCTGGACAGACATATTTTGTTTGTGCGTCAGTCTGTTTATATTATTATTTTGCTTGATAATGTTTAACCTTCAGGATGGTAAAATAGTTAAGAAAGCTATTTACAGATGATTTTTAAAAAAATATATATTTTATTGATTTTTCACAGAGAGGAAGGGAGAGGGATAGAGAGATAGAAACATCGATGAGAGAGAAAGATCGACCAGCTGCCTCCTGCACACCTCCCACTGGGGATGTGCCCACAACCAAGGTACATGCCCTTGACCGGAATCGAACCTGGGACCCTTCAGTCCGCAGGCTGACACTCTATCCACTGAGCCAAACCGGTCAGGGCTACAGATGATTTTTATGTTTAGAAACTAATAGTATTACTTTATCGGAGCACACACAATTTTGATTTTTCATCCAACAGAGAATACAAACTATTGATACTTTTCTTTCAACTACTGAATTTTAATTAAACATGTACCTACCATAAGCATAATTGTAATGCATTGGTTTGATTTCAAAGTAAACTCAATTACAATTTTACTCTTTGAAAAGTGGCCTTTAATTGAATTGCATAACATTGTTTATTTGAGAACAGTTAATTCATTGATTTAATTGCTTTAAAAAACTATCACCTGTCTCTTACGCTTTAATTATGTTTAGGGTTTACTTTGCCCTGCATAAAAATAAGAATCTTAAAGTTAATAAATCTATGTTTATATAAGTCATCTCTCTTTTTGTGAGATAACTATATACTTATTAATTTATTGTCTTCATATTAACCCATAATGGTTTTCAAATGGTACAGTTCTAGAGCCTATGGAAACTGGTGGGTATTTGGTTTTAGGAAAGTGATTAATGAAGAGTTCTTTGTACTATCCTCATGGTCCAAATCACTGATGTATGAAGATGATTCAATTCCCCATTAATTGTTCTTTACTCAGCGCATAGACATTGAGTGAGCAGTCACCACTTTTGTTTAAGTAATCTCCCGTTAATACTTAGCCCATTGGAAGTATGCACATTACTATTGACATTAGACAGTACTATTTTTAGATGGCAATGCAAATAGCTATCTATACTCTTTATTTAAAAATTCAACATTGGAAAGAGTAAAGTACGTGAGAAAAAATTCCGTGGTTTGCCTGCAACATTTGGCAAGATAAGTACTGTGTCGAACAAACTCTGTTCCTGCCGTTCATGTACACATAGCTCAGAGAAACCTGAGTTTGGAAATTATTTATAAAAAATGAGTACACAAATTAATAGAGAAATATACATTCTACCAGTATGTATTCAGTTAATTGGAGAGAATATTTATCTTCTAAATGTAAATGAGCATTTAATATCAATACCTTTCTTATGCTTTCCACTTTTCAATATCCTCAAACAGCACCATCAAGGATAGCACTGTTCTTCTGAAAGGAATGATAAATACTCTTTAAGGAAAACTATACTTTCTGGGTCATGTGGTTGGAGGCAACTAGTTATTGGGAGATTTTTCTTTAAGTGAACTTAATTTTTTTGTTTTGCTAAACCTCACCTGAGGATATTTTTCTATTGATTTTTAGAGAGAGTGAAAAGGAAAAGAGAGACAGAGAAAAACATTGATGTGAGAGAGACACATAGATTGGTTGCCTCCTGTACACACCCAGACCAGGGCCAGGGAACCTGCAACCAAGGTATGTGCCCTTGACCAGAATTGAAACCAGGACCCTTCAGCCCACAGGCCGATGCTCTATCTATTGAGCCCAACCCGTTTGGGCTTAAGTGAAATTACTTTATGATAGAGACTTCACATTGTGCTAAGACTGCTTCAAATATAAGGAGCATTGTGGTCACTGATGATCACTACACAAGCTTTCTATGGAAAAGTACCACTTATGCTCCTTGCTCAAGACAAATATATTTGTCTGACATTAAGTCAAACCATGTATAGAAGCATATTGCACTCATATGATATTTATTTTATGGAATCGCTAAAATTAAGAATTGATTAATTTTTAACACCAGATAGAAATACTCATAATAGTGTACAAATAGGTCTTATTTAATTGATATAATAATTATAACTCTATGAGGTAGGTATTACTATTTTCCCATTTATAGATGAAGAAATTGAAGAGCAGAGAAGTAATATGCCCATGTCACCTGATGGAAATGGGATTATGGCAGTTTGGTACATCCTTCAGAGTCTGAGCCATTAACTATAAGGCTATGGTGCAAATTATGCAAGAACATAATACACTAAAGCTTTAGCTATGATTAACTTGGGTATGTGCATAAGTTCAAAGTTTAAATTGATGTTCTCTTTTATATCTTGTGTATTTTATAATTTGACAGTAAACATACATTATTTTTATGAATAAAAGCAAATTTATTTTAAGAATCATTGAGAAGATGGAAATGAATAATGCCATGTTTTCTATAGTTCTTTATGGTATTTGAAGTACTTTTATATTATTTACTTAGTTTGTCCTGATAATAAAGATGCATTATACTTTATTAGCCAAACCATGGCTTTTAAAATTGTACAAGAGGGTGCTATTAATATTTACACTAGGAAGACAATTTTAAATTTGAAATAGCCAAGTAAACTCAGGTATATACTTACTCTACTTAAAACATCTCTGTGAGGTCAAGAGTGCTTAGCTATCATTATTCCATTTCAGAACTGAAAATAAAAAAGTACTTAAAAGACTTTATTAAATCATATAATAAAAAATTGATTCTGAAAATACATGAAAAGAAATAAGATTATCTTGACTTAGTTCATGGTTCTTGTGATTAAAACAAAACCAAGCACAGAATCCACTGTTGACAATTTCCTCAAGCAATAGAAAATTTTGAATTATAGAATTACAGGAGACTTAAAATCCAGTAATCATACAAAATTTTATTTGATTTAATATTTTATATCACTGAAATTTCTGAAACTCCATAACATTATGCTGAGAAACCTGAATTTTACAAAAGGGAATAGCTAATATTTGTGATTACAGGAAATTATGGATTCATATTCTATGAGCCAGAACCCCTCCATCCAAATAGAAAAGCAACTAACGGAGAATGAAACTAAATATTAGTATGTTTATATGAGTGAATGTTTAGCTCAGTTATTTTTTTTTATTATTATTAGTTAAGGTATTAAAAATGTGTCCTCATCCCCCCCCATTAGCTCAGTTATTTTTTATTTTTAATAAAAAGTAGTCATGGAAGACACTAGTAAGTGAAATGGGCAATATTTTGTATTAGTGATTTGGTTAGAAATTTGAAAAACTTACTGATTGAGCTTAAGAGTTGTCGTTAGGCAGACCTTAGCAGACAAAGTATATTTGCCAGTGTTTTAGCTGATAGAATTACACATGTGAAAAATTTGACTATTTAGCCAATGGTGGTGGGGGGGATTCCAAAGAAATGGCATTTGCATAATAGGTATTAATTACAAACTGGGGACAGAAAAGTAGCAGTCACTGCAAAATAGGATCTGCAGATGTCCTGTTTAGCCAACAGAGTGTTTTTAATGATTTCAAATTTGAAGCACTTTAAGCAGATCAGCAGGCATTCCATGTTTTACATCCTGGCTGTCCTTCCTCACCCAAGTTCCCAGCAGGGCCTCTCCTAGCTCTGGCGACGCCTTGCTGGGAACTTGAAAAAGCACCTGCTCTGGGAACATGCAACCCCAAGGCACACAGCTCTGTGAGCAGAGCAGGCTCAGAATGTGGCCCCTACTTGCTGCTCTGCCTTGAGATTTTCTGAAATTTAAAACTACCCACCCTCCCCTGGAAATTCTTTCTATTGGCTTCTGCCCTTCCACTTCAATGTCAATGTTACCTGAATGCCTTTCATTACAGACCCTGAATGTCTTTATGACATCATAATATTTATAGTCTAAATTAAATAATTTAATTGTCCCAAGGGTACTTTACTTTGGAAAGAATACTGAATCAAGATTTTTTTTCTCTCACTGTGTTATTTGACTTTTTCATCTCTTGACCCAAACTTCAGAAATATGTAGTTTTTCATAGTAAGAAGAAAATTAACTGCAATGAAAATATATGGCAAGAGAGATTTTTTTAGCCATCCCCCAAAAAATGTTTTTGAGTCACTGGTATAGTTGAATACATTCTTGGAAAAAAATGTATTAGGGTTTGCACTTACATGCAAGTATTAGAGTGGCATGGCTATTCTTATGTAGAACAGAAATTACTAATATTTCCACTTTTGAGCTTTTCTACAGAGATTATTAAACATCTTAAGAGGTTACTAGGAAAGTGATGGAAATTAAAGGGGATCAAAAGAGTAAATATAATTATATATAAAGAAAATAAAAGGATCATAATATTTAATTTGGATAAGGTTATGCTGATGAGACTCTTGCTAGCATATTAGGGAAAGTATTACCTGCTATATCAATTTCACTATACATATAGTGACTATTGATGACTCCCAGGTTTAAGAGGGTGGGAAAAATATTACTCCTTATCTCCTTATGCCTCTGTTCTCCTTTAGAGACCATTATTATATGATGGTGAAATGGTGAAGTGCATGCAAACCATCCATCCGAACTATATATTTATGGCATCCTGTGCTTATATCTGGATTCAGTGGGTATAAAGTATACGCACTCATCCAGCAATTTTTAACCTTTTTCATCTTCCAGCACACATAAACTAATTACTAAAATTCTGGGGCACACCAAGACATGTATTTCTGGCCAATCTGACAAAAAATAGGTATAATTTTGATTCATTCACACCTGATGCCTAATCTAAGGGATAAAAGGTCAGTGTTTCTGACTAAATAGTCAGGAATTGCATGTTTTAAAAATTCTTGTGGCACACTGGATGAAAATTCCTACCTAATCTATCACAAAGTAAATTAAATACATTAAAATGGAATATCGTGGGACTACTGGAATGGGTTCAATAGATGAGACTGTACAGTAATTTCCTTTCCTCTGAGTATTTTAAAAGCTGCACAGGTGTATTTTTTAAAGCTCTAAAAGGAATTCTGCGTTTGATTTTGCCTTACGGGGTGTTATACAGAATACCAATCAATGCCTCTCTTAAACCTGCCTTTACCAATTAATTTATCCTGGATCCCTAGGTTTTGCTCTGTCTTTTAGCTTTGTTCATGTAGGAATGTGGTTTGTTATCTTTACAATGAGAGGCTGAGAAAGATCCATTTCAGTAAAAGATATGCACCATTAATGAGTTTCTGGCCAGCTATCAAGGTATCATCAAATGTGGTTTATCTTGGTGAATGAAAGTTTGAATGGAAAATTAAGCTCCCACACTGACTGTAGAAGTGCAGTGGATCATTTTGTTCTTAAATGTCACACTTCACTGGACATACTTCTCAGAGCAGTGAATCATGCTTAAAACAAGTAGCCTTTACTTTAATGATGGCAGATAATGCAGCAGAGGTGAATAATAAGTGTGAAAAATCTTAACTTTCTCTGGCAGTACTCTCTCCTATGTGCCCGATGGACAATTTACAAAGCACGTATGCTGTTTTATAGATTGGAACCTGGGATCCAGCCAGTGGCCTGAATATGACAGAAAGTCAAAAAGGAAAACCAGCCAACATCACAGATTCCTTATCTAACCGTTCTTTGATCGTCACCACCATTTTGGTAAGTATTTATTTTTCCATTCTTTTCAGACAAAACATAGATAAACATAGAAACAGATAGAAGAGAACATTATAATTGGAGCGGTAATGAACAGAATGTAATGTATTTTGCAGTTATTTAGCAATTACTGTATAGCAGATGAGTTGATGTTAACCTAGTCACAGTTTTATTTTGTTAGTCTTCAGTGATGTAAATTATATTCATGTTTGGGCTGGTCAGGTTGATTAACAATATAGCTTCATGTATTACTGGAAATCTTTACATTTCCACAAAATTAGTTACTATTGAAAAATTATCAATGTTAAGGTTTAAAAATATATGGACATGCAGCTGTACAAATATAGTTATGTGAGAAGCTGCATGTGAACTCTGCTTTTGGTTTCATTTCCTGAAAATAGATTTTCAGAAGGCATGTCATTTATTTTTAGGATTTTTCTATAATAAGTTTAACCTTGCTTTCAATTTAATTGTTTTTAACCTGAAGAATCGCTTTTACCTTAACAATCTTCCTAATGAAATCAAATGACAAGTGTTTTTTTAAGCCACAGATATTTTTTACCACCAACAGGATTCAATTAATACTGATAAGCTAGATATTTTTGCCCTCTTGTAACGATATGTTTCTATTAGATTACACAGTAATGTTTACTTATGTCTAGTATGCCACTTGCAAATGGGAAATTTAATTTTAGGATAAGCAAGGAGCTCTTACATTATTTAATCAGTGATTTTACCTCTAGAATATGCTAGTTCTTTTATATCTCAATAAGAACGTGAGATTAATGTCCAGAAAAAACTACCACATACTTTTAGCATTTATACATTTTCTAAATTTGATTTATGGTGGGAAATCAAGCCAAAGGAATTTATAATCTTGTCCTTTTAGTAACAGCAAGGGATTTCAGATCTCTAGGCATGTCATGATAAAATAGTTTGGGTTCAGGACTCTTGATAATGAAGCAAAGCTGCTAATCATGAAATGACAGTGATGGAAATGGACCAGGTTTTTAAAATCATTTTCATGCTAAGAACCTTAGTGAATGCTTGCTCTCTCGGTATCATATCCAAGCTTCCTCAGTTATCTTTTACTTAACTTTATGTCTCCCTCTCTTTTCAAAGATATCTTTCATCCCACCAGTTCTTCAGCTCTGTTCTTCAGTTGGAATGTTCTTACAGGATGGTACCATGTCCTTTTTTTCTGCCAGTATGTCCTGGACCTCATTACCTCCTGCTAGAACTATTGCCATAACCAAGTAGCTATCCATTTCGCTGATGGCTTTCCCTTTCCCAGTGTACCCTACTCTCTACCTTAAAAATCTAGTTCTGTAAATTTCCTGCTTTTTTGCTTATGAATCTTTAGTATATTCATATTAACTTTTAAAAGGGCCCCAAAATTTTGACCCTGGTGTTCAAAGCCTTCGACAGTCTTAACTTCTTTTACCTTTCTATCATCATTCTCCATTACTCCCACTCAGGATCCCCGTGTTTTGATTGAACTGGGAGAACCATTTAGCCTGCCACCATGATTGTGTTAACTCTCTTCCTTTCATCTGTAATCTGTTTCTCTCCATTTCTGAGACACTCTAGTTCTTATCAGTATTTTATATTATTTAGAATTAATATTATGCTATTTTTAAATTATTTCATATCTTTCATATTCTTCCTAGACATTACTGTACATTCCTTGACTGTATGTCCTGTTTTGATACCATATGTGCTTCTACAATTCTTGTAAAGAGTTCCGTACTCGGGTCATCCACGGTCTTCAGCAATCAACCCCATACTCTTTTCTTCTCTACAATCCAGCCAAACTCATATATTTCATTTATTTGATGGCTCCAAATATTTGCTCAGTTTTTATATTTCACCATGAAAATCATATTCAGCCTTCCAGACCAATCTCAAATGACACAGACTCCATGAAACTCCATGATTTCTCCATTAACCTGTGCATATGTATGTGTGTTGGGGATAGTGGTTTATATGATTCATACATTTTATAAATCATAATACTTTATCATGGCACTTACCATGCTTTTTTAATTTTAGAAAATATCTGTCTTCTTTTGACATGAATGTGTTCAAGGCCAATGATCAAATTTTACACTTTTTAAATATAGCAGTGTCAGAGAAAGTGCCTTGGGCACAGTCAGCACTCAAAATTTTTTGTCAATTTCTATTAAATAAACGGTATTTAACTAAAAGGAAAATTACAGGAACTGGGTAACTTCCAAACGATTGTATTTAGTGTTCAGGTAATTGCAAACTTCTTATGCAGACAAAGCATGTGATCAAAGTATCCATATAATTGCTCAATCTTGCTTAATTACTGAGGGTTGTTTTATAAGAACTATCCAGACTTTCTCTAACAATAGATAAGTTTGTGCCTATCAATAAACAAGTGCTATTTAACATTGGATTCATATCAGAGCCAAGCATAAATTCGTTAAAAGGATAATGCTCCCCAAAACTCACTCATACTTTTTATAATAGTATTTCTAAGCTTTAGACATTTTTTTTAATAACTTCCACAGATAATTCTGATCTATAATGATAATTGAGAACTGTTCTGATCATTACTCTATGTAACTAAGATATAAAATCATCGGTGGAACATATGCTGAGCTTACATTTTAATAAATAGCTTATTTATACTTTAGACTATGTCACTCAACTGGTTTCTAAGAGATTCTGGCATTTATTAAGAGGAAAGGCAATTTATTTATTTTTATATCACTTAGTTGAAAAAAAATTCCAAATTTTCTGATCACAAAGTTTCCTCACACCAGAAAGAACAGATTTGAAGTGATCATTTACCTTATTTATGTAAGTGCTGTGCTTGATGTAATTTAATGGCATTTAATTGCTATTTATAATGATGCAGTGATAATTTGATTTATGTTGTGGTTATTTTGTTCTTTTCTCTCTTGGAAAATCTCAGGGGAGAGTCTGGCTGTTATGAATAATGGCATGTCCACAAAGAGAAGTTCACTTATTCTTCTTGTTCAATACATTTTTATGTGTCTTTAGAAAAACCAGTGAAGTTTCTAGAATATAGCATTATCAGTGTGTCAATAATAATCAGCTCAATTCCTCATTAATCTATTCATGTTTTTATTTTATTTGTATTTATATTTATTCATTACTTTATCTAACACATATATATTGAATGATGATGATATATCAGGCAATGTACTAAAAGCTATATTTGATTGATTAACAAATAGACATGGTCTTTTTTCTGATTGACATTAGAAAATGGTATGGATTATAGAAAGAAGTACACACACACACACACACACACACACACACACACACACACCCCTGTGAGTAGGGTATAAGAGAAAGAAAATGGAAGGATGACTTTTACAGGATGTTTCTCAGTTACACCCAGGTCAGGAGTGAAAGGAAAAGTCAGTTTAGGGTTTAGTATGGAAGAATAGACAGCTGAGACTTGACATTTGGGAAGGAATTAGCAAGGTAAAGAAAGAAAAGGGAAAGGAGTATCCTAGGCAGAAAGAACAACATATTCAAGGGCTCTAAAGTTGAAGATATCTTGGAAATTTTCAAAATTGGAAGACCATCACTGGAGCTGGTGCTTTGAACTGCTTCTCTGCTTCATCTAATTTAATCTTATGAAGATTGTATGTTACAAAAGAAGAGCAGACATTTTTTACATGCCTACTATCTGCTAGACATTGTTCAAAGCACCACTCATGGATTTGCTGGTTTAATTGTCACAATAACCTTTTGTGGTAGTACCATTATTAATGCTATTTTATCGGTGAGAAAGCTGAGGTCCAGATTGCCTATGTACACTACTCATAATCATACAGCTAGAAAATTGAGTAGTGGGTTTCAAACAATCTGGGTAGCCAACTTGAACAGCCAATACTCTGAGATGAAAGCTCTAGTGGCCCACCATGGAAAAGCCTAACAATTATAATTTACTAGAGGCCCGGTGCATGACATTCATGTACTGGAGGGTGTGGGGGTCCCTCAGTCCAACCTGCACCCTCTCCAATCTGGGAGCCCTCAGGGGAGCCCTCTCCAATCCGGGAGTCTCTGTCTGTCATTGCAATCATATGAGCTAATTGTCTGAGACCCCCAACCCAGTTTCGTTTGTTGCTCACAGAATAACAGAGGCTTTTTTTTTCCTTTGCTTCATTGGTGGAGATTTCCTGGAAGTTTTAGGATATCTTCCCTTTAATTTTTCCTAGACACTCTGATTTTACTTATGTCTCTCACCTTTGCTTTCCCTTCATCCCCCACTGCAACAGTAACTTGCTCCAGACTCACTTTGCTCTAGTGCAGTGGTTCCCCAACCTTGGCTGCACATTAGAATCACCTAGGAATCTTTTTAAAATCCTGATTTCTGGGCCTCATCCTCTGGAAATTGTTTCTTTGTTACTAATGTTGTGGCCCCACCCCATAACAAAGAAACAGAATTTCCAAAGGATGAGGCCTAGAAATCAGGATTTTAAAAAGATTCCCAGGTGATTCTAATGTGCAGCCAAGGTTGAGAACCACTGCTCTAGTGTCTAGGAGAGACATCTGCCATCAGAACTACGATTCCCAGCATTCCTGGTGCTTCCCATGCTACTGGGAGTGACTGAGGGAGCCAAGTCCCCCCAAGCCTCTGGCTCTCCCGCTCAAATTAACCCGCCATTTTTGCCAGGTTAATTTGCATACTCACTCCTGATTGGCTGGTGAGTGTAGCGGAGGAATGGTCAATTTACATGTTTCTCTTTTATTATATAGGATGAACAAAATAGTGTCTTGAGTAATGATTACTCACTTAAAGCAATGCTTCTCATTCATAAATCCCACATATGTTTCATACTGTGATGCTGTTATGGTGTGTCCCCCTCAAACATTGAGACATATTCATCTTCAAAGAAAAGATTATGGCTACTTGTGCTTCAATGTCTTGGACCTCTTATTTTGCTCCTCTCCTAACTTAGCACTCAGTTTTCTTTCAGCCTCCTCAAACCATAATCTCATATTTTTATGGGTAATTAAATTAATATTGGGGCTTATCTAATCCCCTTCAACAGCAACTTATACCCAATATAGTGTCTAAGTGCGGTAAATAATTATAGCATGGAATTAATTCATTTTAGAAAGTCCTAAATAATTTTATAAATGCTTAAATTGTTTTAGTTTTGAATTAAGATCAATGTGTCATACAATTTGGAAATTTTTGTAACTTTACCGGCATGCCTAGCCCTAAACTTCAGGTTTATTCATGCCTTCTAACATTCCTCATATTAAAACTCTGTTTTTCAAGTTTCAACCTCAATTGTTGTTAAAATTTCTTGCTTCTTGTGTTCATTGTTATTAATAGAACTAAAAATATCAACCTTAGAATCATGCTTTTATTTATGATGATTTCCTATATCGCATAGAGATAGTCAAATCCTAATTGCAAAAATAATAGCAAAAATACTAATTCTGAATGAGATTTAGATAGCTTTTGAGGAATGCTTTGTGCAGTTTTCAGTTTATAATCTCAACTTGTAGTCCTTACTGCTTTGGATCCACTAGCTAGAGGCAATATCAGGTGAATGAATATTTATTTAAGTTCATATAGTGAATGCCTATTTCCCTCTGTGTTCTTGGTTTTCAATAGATTTTTCCTACCTTTCTAAATATGTGGAGTGTTTCCCACATTGCAGCTTCTATATAATAACTGTTTTTTGTCCATCAGAAGATTACTAGTACTTAAATGCCAGCATACATTTTCTGTCCCTTGATGACTAGTGACACTTTATTGTGCAAATTACCATGAATTTGGTTACTTTTTCAGAAAAATCAATTACTATTAAGGAGGGTTACTCAATGAATTTAACAAATGTGCTTGCATCTGTATCTTAGCCTTTTTTTAAATTTTCCTAGCACTTCCTGGCAGGTTGTGTATTTCAGCAGTGAGTTTACTTGCTGGGGCTTGTAAAGCTTATTGTCAACAGTTCACAGATACAGAAGGCTTATCTGGGAGGAAACTCCCATGGACAATGGGAAGAATCATAGGACAAAAGTCAAAAGTGACCAAAATCACCCTTAAAATAGTTCTGCAGCTTCTTCCATAATACGAACAAAAGCGGATTTCTAAGGCTTCCAGTCTGCCACTGTAATAAGTTTTCCCTCTGATTCTTCTCTTTCCATTGTCACAAAAGGACCATAAAGCACTGAGTTCATCTTAGAGAGATGTTAGCATTTCTATTGGAATTCTGGACACTGCAGCTTCACAAAGAAAAACGGTTTTCATTCTTAGTGACCCCTACAATATTTCTAAGTAGGTGTTTTATAAGTACTACTTAAATGTTAACATGAGAGAGATGAGAATGTCTCATTCTAACTGTCTCCTCATACCCCATTCCTGCAGCCAGCTTGCTCAAAGGCCATTGAACCTTCTCTCACCATAATTTTTTCTTCTATTTCCAGGTTTGTGTGGGCTTTACATTTTCCCCTTTTGTTCTTACTCAATGTGTTTTATTTCTAATAACTTCTCATATTTTCTTAGACCTCCAGATTACATAGGTAAACATAAAACTATTGGTGATAAGACCATTGAGAAGAAAAAAAGAAGGCCATGTGTTTTAATGTGAAATTAGGCATAATTAAAAAAAAATCCTAGGATCTCAATCTTTAAAGGCTTTATAAGTAACCAAGAAGCTTATTTTTTTACCATATAATCACACACACACACACACACACACACACACACACACACATGCCTGCTTCCTTCATTCTTCTGCTTCTACGTATATAAAAACCCTGGGTGTAACATCATGTCCCGAAGCTCAACCAACCAGAAGGAAGTCACTCTGCAGAGGTCGTCTTGGAAATGGCTGCACCCTCCCCCAGCTGTTTCCTAGAGGGCGAGGTTTCAGGCAGGAACCCGCCCTCAGAGCGGAGCGTGGAAGTACTGAGTCCTGGGTTGCCTTGCCAAGGGCTGCGCCCTCCGGAGCTGTTTCCCGCGAGGCCTGAGGGAAGAACCCACCCTCGGAGCTCCAGGAGCGCCCAGCAGCAGTCAGTCCTGGGTTGCTGAGGTGGAGGCCATAGCGTGGTAGAACTCTGGGTCTGGCCCAATAGGGCGCATGGCCGGCCTTCAAACCAGATCCTGACAGTAGGGAGGAGGCAGCCCCATTCCTCACAGAATCTGCTGTTGGGTAGCTTGCTGTTAGTGGCCTGCCAGCCAGGAACCCCATTCACCTGCACCACGGGCCCTGACAGGAGGGAGGAGAGAGCCCCATTCCTCACAGAATCGACAGGTGGCCAGCCTGGGCCACCCTCTTTGGGGCGATCATGGAGCCCCCTGATTGATCGCCACCAGCCAGTGGCCTGGGCCTCCCTCTGTTAGGCTATCAGGGGGAAGTGGGCAGGCCCTTACCAATCGCATCACACCCGCCTTGGCTGGCCTGGCACCAGTGGGTGTCATGTGATGGTAGTCTGGATGGTCATTTCACTGTTTATGCTGTTTGGTCAATTTGCATATTACACTTTTATTATTATTGATATTCACAATTCAGATACCAAAGAAGAAAAAAGAATGGGTTGTTCTAAAAGAGTTTAACAAAGTCAGTCAAGAAACTTGTGTAACACGTTAGAAAGGATTTATTCATGAATACTACGGAATGGGGAATTTATAGAGTGTGATTTGAAGGACATTGTGCCAATTGGAAAGAGGAAAGAGATAGCAACATTGAAAAATCAGGTATGAAATTTCTTGAAGATGGATTAGATGTGGGGCAAAAACAACAGTGAAATGTGAATGAAGACTTCCAGGTTAAAAGTCTAAGAGGCAAGGGTGTTAACATCGCCACAGAACGTGATAGCGATGCTGGGAAGGGAGATAACAAGCCCTGTTAGTCATGTTTGAATGGAGACATTGGCAATAACTTACATATAGTCACAACTTGATTATTCATGTAAGGGGATAATAAATTAGATTCAGCATGGAATGCAGTTTGGAGATTAGCTAATACGTGCAGTTGCCTTTCCCATCAAACCTTTTACGGAAAGAACAGTGAAATGTCACACTTGATTGATATGAGTTTCAGTTTTTTTCTCCTCTTTACTCTTTCACTTGTGAATTTAGCTAATGAAATATTTAATGGCCAAAATACAAATACCAGCAGCAAGACTGTAACAATCAAGACCTCCAACGTGAGCTGATAATTCAGTCAAGTGGAAAAGTTTAGATGAAAAGTTGCTCTCCAGGCCTGCAACACTATTTTGTTGTTGCTTTAAAATGCAGGTCCCAGATTATGATAGTTATTCATTTTCTATACAGAAAGTTTAAGTGAAAGTACCTTTTTAATAATGTCTTGATAGAGACCAGGCAGATAGCTCTGGTAGGGGGAGGATTGTTAGTGAAGGGGGCAGAGATTGAGCGGAGGGGGGGGGGGGGGAGAGAAAGAACTCATAGACACAAACAACAGTGTGGTGATTGAGGTGGGTGGGGTGGGGTGGAGATGAAAGAAGGTATAAGGCGAATAAATATGATGAGAATAAAATAAAATAAAGAAAAATATAGTAATGTCCTGAGATATCAAAACAGGGTTTGTTGTTCAGGCAAAAGAGCAATATGTGAGCTCTTATGGAGACTCTCTCATTAATAGTTTTTGACTTGCCCTAACAGGTTTAGCTCAGTGGGTAGAGCATTGGCCTGCAGACTGAAAGGTCCCAGATTTGATTCCCATCAAGGGCAAGTACCTTGGTTGCGGGCACATCCCCAGTAAGGGGTGTGCAGGAGGCAGCTGATCGATGTTTCTCTCACACTGATGTTTCTAACTCTCTATCCCTCTCTCTTCCTCTCTGTAAAAAATCAATAAAATATATTAAAAAAATAGTTTTTGACTCTAACAAACCAGTCATTCTTAGTGTTGCCTTTTTTGAAGACATTAAGTTGTTTTGACGATAACTGCTAGGTTCTTTCATTCTTGCTTCCTGGTATTCTCACTTCCAATTGTGATAACCTGTAGTGCACCAAGGGCTTCTGACATGATTGCTAATTAGGGATGGCAGCATTCAGAGTTTAAGAGCCAATGACTAGAAGGGGGCTGAAAGACCATGACTCCAACGATGGCAAGACCTTTCTTAGCTCTACAGCATAAAAGCACAACAGTTGGAAAGGCAGATGCTGAAAAAAGAAATGAATAATACCCTCTTGTCAGTGGAGTAGTGATAATTAGCTGTGTTATTATTGTTTGTGCTTATCTATTGCTTATTGTTCTTATAGGTCATACTGTGAATTGGAAGTGTTTTGTTTTGTATTTTTGCCTGTCTGGTTAAGTTTCTGTGTATTTTCCAGCAGCATTTAGAGTAGTAAGAATCATTAAAATGTAATAAAATACTAATAGGTAAGATTACTGTTAACTAATTTCCTTAAATAATCCTTCTCATTTTTAAGACCAAAGTTTACTACATACATTTATGAAGCTTCTTTAATTTTGTTAAGAAAAAAAAAGACTATATTTGAATGACTAAAATATAGTTTAAGCCAGTGGTGATATTTATTTTCTAAAAAAGTAAAATTACAAGCTTGAAATTTTCTATAGACCTTGGATAGTATAAAAAGTATAAAACCAAATAGTCAGTAATATTTACAAATGTTACTGATACTGTATTCTTATTAAATTTCATTAGGCTTAAAAATGTTTAAGTAATGTAATAAAAAAACCTTATAAATTAATCACTTATGTATAATGTAATAATTATTTCTGAAATTATTTTGAAATAATTTACAATCATGATCTACTAGATTAGCACTTAAGTATATTTTTTCATAATATTGATAAATACAATTTTTTTTAATTTTTTAATTTTCTTTCAGTAATGATTCACATTTCTTCACACTCATTAACCAAAAGTTTGCTAATTATGAATAAAGCTCTAAAAGTCTCTGTTATTTATTACCATCATAATAAATGTTTCTATGAAATTTTTAAAGTGATAAACAATAAGATTTATACTTGAATCACTTTAGGATAAAAATAAGAACAGCCAACCATTTTCAGAAGGGAAACAATGCAAACTGTTTAAAAGTGAGGCCATCAGAATATTGGTTCTTCATTCTGTTTGAGGTTTGACCGTGGCTTAGCTCCTCACTTGGCAGACAGCCTGGCACCCTATGCCAGCTATCAAGCAGAAGACAAGGGAGGGACAGTTACTGTGGAGAAGCTACTGATGTTCCCTAGTCAGATCCAAAGAAAAACAGAGGCTGATGGAATAAAACACACCATTTCTCTTCATTAGGAGCCTGGTTTTCTGTGTCAACTTGCGTTCTAGTTTTCATCCTTGATCTACCGTTTCAGTACTGGAGCTTCATTTTATTAATTCTAGTATTGGTTTATAGTTCAAATAATTAGAATTGTCTGACCATCTGTAATCAAAGGGGTGCTATCCTCATTAACACAGTAAACGATATACTTTCTTTTACATTCCACTGAAATTTCCAGTGATTTGGGGAAAACACACAAAAAACAATGAAGTCATTGTTTAAGCTAAAGTTAAAAGGAGAACACATGCCATATTTCAGTAGCCTATTGATCAAATAGTGCTTACAGGGAGAGCTTGCTGATTATCCCCTAAAATGGCATTTCTAATTATGAATTCAAACAATGTGCTTTTATGTTTTTTGTTCATAAAAACAGGAAAATACTTTGTTTGTTAGTGCTTCCTTAAGTCACTTCATAAAAATATTGCTATATTTGAGAGGTCTATAATTAATTGTCTTTGGTTGTTTAAATATTTAATTGTACATCGTATATGTAGTTATAATTTTTCCTCATCCTTTACTAATTTTAATTGATTTTATCTGTCTTATTTTTTATTTGCATTTGGTGAGAACTTCACTCTTTGAATCTATTTTCTTAGTTATAATGGTGTTTTTATCATTATTAGATACAATAAAGAATTTATTCTCAAAAGACTTTTTATTTCTAGTTTTCCAATTAATTATGTTTCATGAAGGGGCAATAAATATTATTGACTACCTTGGTTATCTATGCAGATTATCATTAATTTTCAAGTTGTAATTATTGTTCTGATGAATGTATTATTCAGCTTCTGAATAGTGAAAATAGTTGTATTCCAGAGATAAACTGTTATTGGTTGTGGTTGAAAATTGGTCAATGGATTGCTGTGTTTGCTTGTATTCTTTTTAGGTAGATTTGACAGTGACTGCTCTTTAGTTACAGTATTAAACCATTTTGTTAGCTTTCTATGTCAGTGTTATGATCACTACATTTAAAAAGAAAACTGGTCCCATAGCATTTACTGTTTTCTAAAGCATTTTATATATTCTGAGATTATTTGTTTTATATTAGTTTAAAAATAAAATCTCACAGTATTTAGAATGTTTCTGGAAGATTTATTTAGTAATCATTATAATTTATTTTATGTTTATTTACATATGTATTTTATTACTTTTTTGAGCCAGTTTTATATTGTGCATTGATGCACATCAAGGTATTTCAGTTTATTAATACAGCTTTTCACATAAGCCCATTATATACATTTTATAATCTCTATCTATTGAGTACCTTTCCAATGTAAAATTCTGTTTTGAAATTTTTTTCTCATTTTAAAAATGTGGTTAACTAAGAAATCTTATTGCCTTGCCGAAACCGGTTTGGCTCAGTGGATAGAGCGTCGGCCTGCGGACTGAAGGGTCCCGGGTTCGATTCCGGTCAAGGGCATGCACCTGGGTTGCGGGCACATCCCCAGTGGGGGATGTGCAGGAGGCGGCTGATCGATGTTTCTCTCTCATCGATGTTTCTGACTCTCTATCTCTCTCCCTTCCTCTCTGTAAAAAATCAATAAAATATATTTTTTTTTAAAAAAAAAAGAAATCTTATTGCCTTATTGTTGCTTTTACTAAAAAAAAAAAAAAAAATTTATAATTTTCATTCTCTTTTTTTCTTTTTTGTACTTCACTTTTTTTTCCTATTTCCTTATTATTTTTCTCCTGCTTTTCCTCTATTTTTGGTTGTCCATTTTCTAGCTTTTTATATATGTGCTCCATGTATTTATTCAGTTACTGAATGCTAAATTCATATAAGGCTAAATTTTTCTCTGTAAAAATGCAGAATTAGGGTAATACATGATGAATTTAATATTAAGCAATATTGCATTTAATTTTTTATGGTATCTTTCATTGGCAGTTAGATATGTAGTCCTATAGCTGAAGAGAATGGTTATTACTGGAGATGTTATCTGGAGTTATCAAAATAGATGGTGGTTGGCATTATGAATATTGGCTATATTTTCCTTAGCACATGCGTGTTTTTAGTGAATCTACACCACTGAACATTTCTCTCCTTTCTTGGATTATATCATAAACATATCATAAACATATATCTTTTTGGTTTGACCAACACTTATAAATGAGAGCTTCCCAGGAAGATAAATCATTTGGTATAAAGGAAATATATATTGTTCTTTGATTCGTGCTCATGAGTACTTTATCCATATTGAGAAGTAATGATGACAGTTACGAGACTTTCAAGACCAGTAAGTCCTAAATTACGTCAGGCACTTCCAACCTAACTTCATTTTCTAATCAATATCTATTTCTCAAGTCCTTATCGCTGTACTTTCCAAAACTTGATTATTTGACATTGATTCCTAATTGCTTCTCTTTATTTGAGATTTAGGTGGTTCTATTAATGACAGACTATATCCTGAATCCAGTTAATCCAACACAATGACACAGAAAGAAACGTACAGACTGCTTCCCCTGGCAGAAAACACTTCTGTACTTTGCTCTACTAACATCACTAAAGTGACTGCTTTTTCCCTGGAAATCCATAATAATAGATTAGTCCCCAGGTCCTTATCCATTTATAAGTCAATGTATTTTATTAGGTACATCATTCACAAGGCATTTATGCCATTAATTTATGTCATTAATTAGATAATCAAACAAGAATGAGCATTATTAACTTGAATTCTGTAAATTTTATGTTTTGAGATCTCTTAGCCTTATTTCCAAGTAGTAATTGGTTTTAAAAAAAGTAACGTGTGAATTTGTTTTCATCACCTTGTCTCAGTAAAGTTATATTGGTAAAACAAATAA
Organism: Myotis daubentonii; assembly: GCF_963259705.1. NCBI lineage: Eukaryota > Metazoa > Chordata > Mammalia > Chiroptera > Vespertilionidae > Myotis > Myotis daubentonii. The sequence goes on along the minus strand of NC_081845.1, from coordinate 43,584,974 downwards.
ACAAAAGAGTATTTACCACTTCATCTGAGAACAAACTAATAGGAAAGCAATGCCTTTGCCACATAGCTGTTTGGAAAACATTTTCTATTATATGAAGAATATTTTATACTGCATTCAAATGTAAATAGAGTCAAAGTTCATCAAATATTTTTTACAGCTTTGTGTTCTTAAAAGAAATCTAAATTTATAGTTCCTACTTTATAATAATCAGCAGAGGATCAGTTGGCACTTGAGATCTAACTTTAATACCTCATTTCCTATTATTGGTATGTACAATGCTCTCTGACCTTAGAAACAAAACACTACTTTCATAATACAACATGCACTTTCTATGCCCTGTAACAATAGCATTCCTTGTTTATTAATTGGTTACATCAGAATTTCAGTATATTCTGTAGTTCTAATAAGTACGTGATACAGGTATACCCTACAACTATGCTGTGGTTAAATAGATTTAGGAAAATACTTGGTTGAGCCAAATTCTTTCGGGTTATTTTATCACTGAGTCTTTAGTAAATTCATATGTATTGTGGATATCTCAAAGGGATGCAATTATGTACAATTTCCAAATATTTTTAATTGCATACTTTAAAAAAAAATAAAACTTTTGGGATAATTTTCAAGAAAAATACACTATAGACAACACAAGGTTAAACCATAACAACTTTGAAACCTTCCTTGATATCTGTGAAGGAATTTACATATATATGCAAATCCATGAACTGCCTACCCCACCAATAATCAGCAGAGGATCAGTTGACACTTGATATCTGACTTTAGTACCTCACTGAAAAAAAGGGTATTTCTGCAGGCTTAACGGCCAAATAGAAGTTAGAAAATCTAGTTTTGAATTCTGAATCTGCCATGTATTAGGTGATTTGCCTTTTGTAAGTTACCTTAACTTTACATGAGGATAATAATAATGAAATGCAACTTGAAGTTTGTATTAGAGGTAAAAATTTGGAAAATATATAACAAGTTCCTGGCATAATTATTATCTATAAACTAGAGGTCCAGTGTACGAAATTCCTGCACTTGGGGGTGTGTGTCCTAAGTCCAGCCTGTGCCCTCTTGCAGTCTGGGAGCCCTCGGGAGATGTCTGACTTATGGCCTAGGCCCACAGGGAGGGGGCCTAAGCCATCAGTTGGACATCCTTAGCACTGCCACGAAGGCGGGGGAGGCTCCCGCCACCACTGCTGCGCTCGCCAGCCATGAGCCCGGCTTCTGGCTCAGCGGCACTCCCCCTGTGGGAACACACTGAACACCAGGGGGCAGCTCTTGCATTTCCTTCCCCCTGGTGGTCAGTGCACGTCATAGCAACCGGTCGTTCCGTCATTTGGTCAATTTGCATATTAGCCTTTTATTATATAGGATGGTAACTTCTAATGCTTACAAAGTAATTTATAAATTAAAAAGCAATGAATGGTGCCCATATTTACTGTTTTCCCCCAAGGTTTTAAAACATATTTATAAATATCATCCTCTTATTACCCACCATTCCTCTTTTTGGGCCATGTGCAGGGAAATTCTTCTGTATACTTTTTCTCATTCCATTTCTTTTACCTACACAACTCTTATTTTTCTCCATCTATTTAATGTGTTCTCATTCTACAATCCATTTTTTCAGATGGCCTTTCCTCTAGGATGACTTATCTAACTACCTTGGAACATTTTTTCTTTCCTTTTGCTGGCACCTAATGGTTCTCTTATCTATACAATTTATTCCTTAGGCTCTTACATGAAAACTTGTATTACTAATTTACACTTTTCTATTTTCAACTAGATTAAAAGACACTTAGGAAAAACAATTCTGTCCTAAAGAAGGGTGTATTTTTAATGATAGGTAATTTATAGACATTTGTTGATTTTATTGATTACAGAGGACAGTGGCTGAAAGTTAAAAAAGAACTTCCATTATGTGAAAAAGAACTTTCAGCAGATACATGCTGCTCACTGCTGCTGATCATTGGTGGATAATCCTCATTGCACAAGGACTTCTTTGTATGAGTGTTTTACGTGCATATGCAGGAATGTTGAAGAGCTTGCAGTACCTGATCCATTCTCAGGTGTGATGAGGCTAGGAAGCCAATTAGTAGTCAACTCTCGCTTCTAATTTATATTTCTATCAGCTGATTTGGAAAAATTATATATGTAGAGTTAGAGGATGGGTAATCTTGAGTACTCCTTTATAAGACCCCAAAGCCTCCAAAAGCAAATTGTTGTACTAAATTATTGGAAACAGAATCCTAATGATTGAAAACACTGTAACCATTTGACAAATTATGTCTTTCTCCTTTTGATTTGCTTTTTCTCTCTCCCAAACATGCATTCAAGTTTACCCAATGTCTATATAGTTAAAAAAACATACCTAAAGGGAGAATACTGAGGGGAAAATTCTCAAGTTCATTTCCTACATCAAAATTGGTTTTAGGTAGATGCTTTAAAATAATCTTAGGAAAGAGAATGCCATTCTAGACAGGATATGAATTGAAGTCCAGATAATCAACAATGATTATATCTAGATAGTATTTCAGAATTTTATAGCAAAAAGGTTTTGTCCTAACTTAGGTTCTTATGATATTATCTCCCCCTATTTTTCTTGCTTCACACTCTCTTTCCCTTAAATCATACAGCTATTTATTCTTTTCAACATCCACATGAATACTTTTCTCTCTAAAATATTTCCATTTACTTCTTTGTTTAACTCAGTAGTTCTCATGCCTTTAATGCATATATGACTGTCTACTAATTTCTGCTCCCAGTGTAAAATGAAAATGAGGATCGCTTTTTTGGAAAATGTTAAGAATTTTAAAAGGGCACCAGCAGAGTAGTAAACCTAGCACAGGAACCTTCAGAGTGTTGGGCGCTGTACATCTATATGGGTCACACACCCGTAAAGCTGGCCCAACTGCACATTCTAATCACCTAGGAAGCTTTTTAAAAGTAAGGATGCCTGGGTAGCACCCTAGAAAAATTAGATCATAATCTCTGGAAGTGGCCGCCAGGCATCAGTATTATAATTTTAATTGAAAATAATTAATTTTTTAAAATATTTTTAAAAATAGATTTTATTGATTGTTTACAGAGAGGAAGGGAGTGGGATTGAGAGTTAGAAACATTGATCAGCTGCCTCCTGCACACCTCCTACTGGGGATAGGCCCGCAACCAAGGTACATGCCTTTGACTGGAATTGAACCTAGGACCTTTCAGTCCGCAGGCCAATGATCTATCCATTAAGCCAAACCAGTCAGGGCATTAGATGATAATTTTAAGGTGAAAAGAGGAAGCACATTCTAAATAGGAAAGGGGAAGGGGAGAGACAGAAACATCAATGATGAGAGAGAATCATTGATTGGCTGCCTCCTGCAGGTCCCCTACTGGGGATTGAGCCCGCAACCCAAGCGTATACCCTTGACTGGAATCAAACCCGGGGCCCTCCACTGAGCCAAACCAGCTAGGGCAAAAGCACATTCTTAAAGAGAATGAAATAAAGTAAAATAAGAGATTTGAGAGATTATATCTAAATATTAACTTTCTCATTAAACAGGGTGTTTACTCACACAAATAGCTACCATAATTTTGTGCTTAGAGTGATAATTATTTTATTTATACTATTACTCATTAAACATTCAGTGTTGATAAAACACAAGAATAAGGAATAGATATGGGATAATTTTTAAATAAAAATAATCACTCCCTAGATTCATCTATCACAATTTTTGGGAGAATAAATTTGTGGTTATAGTACATCTGGATATATTGCACAGCTTGTGAGTGGGACCAGAGTTGGGAGGGAATGGCTATTTTTATCAGTGGTTAGTCAGATCAAAGTAGTAGAATAAATGTAATTACCCACAAACACTAGTAAAGTACAACTCTATTAAACATACACACACACATATTCTATTACATATGTACATATATACATACACACACACACACACACACACACACACATATATATATCTTGTAATAATTTTTAAACATTTTATTGATTTTTAGAGAGAGGAGAAGGAAATGGTGGGAGACAAACATTAATGTGAGAACATAACATCAATTGGCTGCCTCCTCACACCCTCTATCAGGGATCGAGCCTGGAACCCGGGCATTTGTCCTCACCAGGAATCAAACCGGCATTATTTTGGTACAAGGCACAATGCCCAACCAACTAAGTCACACCAGCCAGGGCTTGTATTTATTTTTCTCTAAATAATATACCATAGCAACTTGAGGACACAATATATATTTAATTTATTTATTCTTCACAGGGACTGGTGAACTAAGGCCAAAGGGCCGGCCACTTTTTTCTGTTTGGTAGTTTCATTTTGTTCTTTATTGAGGTAAAACATACATAATATAAAATATAGCATTCTCACCATTTAAAGTATACAATTCGATGGCTTTTAGTATGTTTACAGTGTTTTAATCCTCACCTGAGGATACTTTCCCATTGATTTTTTAGGGAGAGTGGAAGAGAGAGAGACAGAGAGAAACATTGATGTAAAGAGATACATTGATTGGTTGCTTCCTGCACACCCACTGACCAGGGCCTTGGCCGTGGAGGAGCCTATAACCAAGGTACATGCCCTGGATCAGAATTGAACCTGGGACCCTTAGGTCCGCAAGCTGACACTCTAACCACTTAGCTGAACTGGCTGGGGCAGTATGTTCACAGTGTTGAATGGTCATCACCATAATCTTGTTCCAGACCATTTTTATCATCTGGAAACTTTGTATCCATTAAGTATTCACTTCCTATTCCTCCCTAGGACTAGCTGCTGGCAACCACTAATTTGGTTTCTGTTTCCATGGTTTACTTATTCTACATCTTTCAAATGAATACAGTTATATAGTAAGTGACGTAACTAGGATTGGCTTTTACATTTCTGCAAAGAAGACAGTGGGGTTTTGATGATTGCATTGAATGTTATGATTGCTTTGGGGATTATTTCTATTTTAACATTATTAAGTTTTCCATTTTTTCTTTTTAAAAAATTAAATTTATTAGGGTGACATTGGTTAATAGGATCATATAGGTTTTAAGTGTACATTTCTATGAGACATAATCTATATATCGCATTGTGTGTCCACTATCCAAAGTCAAACCATCTTCCATCACCATATATTTCGACCCTTTTAACCCCTGCCCCACTCCACACCCTCCCCTCTGGTAACCACCATATTGTTTTCCGTGTCTATGAGTTTCACTTTTATATCCCACATATGAGTGAAGTCATAGGGTTCTCAGATTTTTCTGACTGACTTATTTTGCTTACCATAATTTTCTCAAGGTCTATCCATGTTGTCACAAATGGCAGTATTTCTTCTCATGACTGAGTTGTAATATATATATATATATATACTAGGGGCCCGATGCACAAAATTCATGCACTGGATGTGTGTGGGGGGAGTGTCCCTCAGCCCAGCCTGCCCCCTCTCACATACTGGGAGCCCTCAGGTGTAGACCCCCATCACCCTCCAATCGCAGGATCGGCCCCTTGCCCAGGCCTGACGCCTCTGGCCTAGGCGTCCGGCCCGGGCAGCGGGGACCTGCAGTGGCAGCGGCCCCGCGATCATGGGCTTCGCTTTAGGCCCAGGCAAGGGACCCCTAGCTCCTGGGACTGCCAGCTTCGACAGTGCCCAGCTCCCATCGCTGGCTCCACCCCTACTTCCTGCTATCACTGGCCAGGGCGGAAAAGGCACCTGATTCTCCGATCATGGCTGGGGGGCAGGGCAAAGGCGGCCCCAGGGCCACCTTTGCCCTGCCCCCCAGCTCTTAGCTCCCCCCTGGGTTTCCGATCACTGTCAGTGGCAGGGGGCTTCTTCCTGCTTTCCCTTTCGCCTCCCTGCATTGTGCCTACATATGCAAATTAACCGCCATCTTGTTGACAGTTGACTGCCAATCTTAGTTGGCAGTTAACTGCCAATCTTAGTTGGCAGTTAATTTGCATATAGCCCTGATTAGCCAATGAAAAGGGTATCGTCGTACGCCAATTACCATTTTTCTCTTTTATTAGTGTTGATATATCTCACATCTTCTTTATCCAATCCTCTATCGAAGGACACTTTGGTTGTCTTCATGTCTTGGACACCATGAATAATGTGCATTAAACAGAGGTGTGCATATATCTTTGCAAATAAGTGTTTTAGAGTTTCTCTGGTAAACAGGCATCTATGTGGGCTTCCCTTAAATATAGATTCCCTTTAATATACTAGAATTTTTCATAGCCCTTATTCTATTAAGTATCTCTTTCCCCAGCCTCTTCTGTTCCAGGCATTTTGGTTCATGTAGTTTTGCCCCTGGCATTATCTCTTGCTCAGGAGGTAGTGGCTAATGTATTTGTCTAAAAATGCTCATGACAACACCACCTATAAAGCAGCTTCAGCCCCCACAAAGTTCCATGTAGGCAAAACAAAGTGATGCCCTTAAGCCAGTCCTCCAGGGAACCGTCACATAGTCAAAATACAGAACTACCTTTGTTGAGAATAAGCCCATACTGTTCCCTGGTACTCAGCGCCTGCACCGGGAATACTGGCTGCCCTCTTCGAGGGTGCTACAGAATAGGGACGTGGAGGGGAGTAGAAACAGGGTAAATTCGTATGCACCAGAGGTCTTCTAACAAATACCTGCAGGTTTTCTCTTCACAGCTTTTCCCTAGTTGTGAGCTCTTTCTTTCTTTTTTATTAGATTTCAGAGTTCCTAAAATATTGATTTTTTTAAAACTCTGACAGTTTTTGCCAGCTTCTCCATTGCTTCTATGGCTTCTTTTGTTCTAGAATGGCAAGAGTTGAATAGTTGCAACTGTGTTGTCCAAGGAGCCAAAATATTTACTGTTTAATTTTTAAGAGAAATTTTTCTGACCTCTACTCTGGAAATCAGTACTTAAGATCTACACAAAAAGTATTTGTTTATGCATACAATGGTAGAAAATGGATGGAAGAACAAAAGAAAATTATATTTATATTTTAGAGGGAGGTTATCTAATGTAAATATCTATATGCATCTCAGTAAACAGCATATAAAAACTTAAAATTGTACTCTCTTTAAAGACCATGATAATTTATTGATCATTTTTGGAGTTGTCATTTTTTTACTTAGAGTTTACTATTCCATACAGGATTAGTGATAGCCAATTAAAATCAAAACATGCCAATTAAAAATATGTATTAATATTCAGAACACATCCTATTATTATCATTAGCTATTTTTTTTGGTCTAGGTTACATGATGTATGTTCTTCATCTATCCAAGAGTGTTGCCTAGTAGAGCAGAGGCATAGGTCATTATCAGATAGTTATAGGGAGTCAATACTTATTTGTTAAAGAAATATCCATCTTCTGAACATCACTGTCAGTGGTAATGTCCTTAATCTCCCTTTCAAAAACATGATTCTCTACTTTGTGTTCTCTTGAGTATCCTAGAGCAAGTTGTTTTTTTACAACATTTTCTCGTGTTGACACATATGTTTTATAGTTTTAAAGAGCTGACTCAACTTCCAGAAGAGGCAACCTCAGCGGCATCATTGCCCTTGCCCTTCATGTAGCTCATTTGTTAGCCTTCTACTTCTGATCAACTTCTCAGCACCTACCTTGATCTTCGCATTCATTGGAAAACAAGTTGCTCTGTTATTATTTATTAGTCAGTGCTTTCAGCGTGAGGAGAGTGATGAGATGTAATGAGTATGCCCTCAAGAGTCAGACATAGAAACAAATAAATGATTCTTGAGAAAATATAAACTGCTCATTTTTAAGTTTTAAAGTCCATAACTTTTCATTTGGCCCATAGGGATGCTATTTGGGAAAAGGTGGTGTTTTTGTTTTTTTGTGGGGTTTTTTGCTGTTTTGTTTTATTTTGTTTTTGGTCAACTTTATCTTAATTACAAAAAATTGAGTCATTAACAATATAGATGCATAAAGTATAAATCCTTTAATACTGTTCTTAATTGAGAATAATGTTATCCATAAGCAATTTGGGTTTCAGCTAGTTGCCACAAACTAATTTTTTAAAATTTTCTGGTAATAGGGTAATTTCAGAACCAGACTGTGGCCAACTGAATATCCACAGAGAAACAGAATGCTCTAAAACAAGACACACAGTTGTATTTCTTAGAAATGTGCTCTAAAGTAATATTTTGTTCTAATGATTAATGAAGCAGAGTAGCCATGCAAGTAATACAGGATTATATGAAATAGGTAAGTGTCTTAAATTCATTACTACATGGGAGTTCCACTAGGGCAGAATTCTTAGGTATTGTTTTCTTTTGTTTTTCATTGTTCTATATCTGGAGCCTAAAATACTGCTGGTACATAATAGTTCAGTTCATGTTTGAAGAAATAAATTAGTTAGTTTAGCTTTATTATTGAGACAGCAAGAGATATTTTATAGATTATAATATAAAATTAATTTGCATTGTATGGCCTTGTCTTTTGAATATCATGGGTAAGACAATATAGTTCAAGGGCTCGGAGGAAGATAATTTCGCTCTCTGTAGAGAAGGACTGAGGTATATATGAGTTATACACTTATAATCATAAAATTTCATTATATATAAATAAAACATTTTGTTCCCCTGAACCTTAAAACATACTTTACTTTTTCAGAACTTTATTTTAGGTTTATTCTGTGCCAACTCCCATCTAATGCTGATAAAAATATATGAGTTATTGGTTTCCTTAAAACTGGAGTTGATAGTGGAAATGCTGACAAATCCTTATTACAGATGCCAGTAGAATGAAGTGCCTTTACCTCTAGCAAATGCTGATGTGGAGATTTAAGACTCTATGAGAAATCAGTGAAGTTGCCCAGGAGAGTTTTATCATATTATTCATTGAACTCAATATGTGGTACAGTAATTGCTTCTGGTACCATTTTTCTTTTCTTACATGAGTATATTATTTATTCTTGTGCTGCGCGAAGCAGAGAAAGAGAGTTTAAAAGAGAGTCATAACTCCATGTAAACTATCTTGTGACACAGTGTAACTGGAGATAGGAATCGCAGCTGGAAAACTGTGTCATCTTTATCAGAATTAAATATGGGAAAATGGTATTTGACATTGTAGAGATCCATAAATACTAAAAAGATGCACTCAGACCACATAATTTTTTTCTGGTAATACGAAAGCCTGTCTAAGGAGACTTTTTAATCTTATAGGGATCAACAAATTTATTTGCCTATGACAGAAGTTTTCTTATTAGGTTATAGGTGAAAAAAATCAAGTTAATAGGTCAAATGTTTACTACTACATGCTAGATTAATGTCATTTAAATAGCATAATGATTCTTGGAATTTTTGTTCTGCTTTTGTACCTTGTGCACATATACCTCCCATGCACATACCTCAGGAACTCTTAAGTGTTCACTAGCTTTTATCATATTTTTCTTCAGTGTTCAAGTGAATTTGTGTAAAAAATATACCATAAATATTTTGGAACAAAAAAAATTAAAATAGAGACAATTGTGATTGAACAGTGAAAATGAGAAAATAGGAGAATTTTTTTAGACATATATTACTGAGTCTGATAGGTTTAAAATATGCTATTTTCCTAAATTCTGTACTGTTATGTTAAAAAAATGTATTCTTATTTGGAAAGGAGATAACTTGTGATGTAGAAAATGAATTTTAGGATTATATATTTACTCATTTTCTACATTGTTGTTTTGATTGGATAGTTTAATTAGTAAGTGTATTATCATTTTGCATGCAGCATAGACTAGACGTTAATCCCAGTTGATTGAAAAAAAAATAAAGCCATACAGTACATATTAAGTTATCCAATGAGCTATGTGCAATTATGCATTCACATGCTGTTTGGAAATGATCACTAGGAACCATTTAATGTGGTCTAGTAGTCTGACTACCTGAATTGTGTGCTAACTGTTGTTAGGTAAAATACTTTGCACCCCTGTCCTAAGTTATTTCACGTATAAAATAGCAACGATAATGTTACTGACCATTACAGGGTTGTAATGAGGAATAAATAAATTAATCTAAGAAAAACACATAGAACAGGGCCTGACACAAAGTAAGTGCTTGGGAAATATTGGATGGTGCTATTAGTGCAGGGATCTTGACAAATGGTTAGTGCTTGGGACCTTTAAATTAATACATATTAATATAATTTATTTTATATGTATTTAATAAATGTAAATAAATTTAATTTATATATAATTAATTATATATATATATATATATATATATATATATATATTCATTAATTTCTAAGTCAGAAACAATGAAAACCGAAGTATGAAGTTGACAGTTAATCTATTGAACCAACATGCTTCTTTTAATTCCCAGCCCTAAATTCTCGGGCTGGCCTCTATTCTGCAGGGGAGTATGGTGTGTACTTCTCAAGTCTCTAACCCTCTTCTCATTGGTTTGTGACCTGAGGATTTGTTACTACTATAATAGGACCCATAGGGAAACAGACCTCTGGTAATTTTTCTCTTCAAGTTCAAATTCCCTTGCCCTCCCCCGCCCTCATTGACCACAGCAACCCATTTCCATTAGTTCATTATACAGTCATTTTGTTTGTAAGCCTGCTGGTGCCTGATGATGACTGGTACTATTAATGAAAATTTAAGTAACTATCTTGCCACGTACATTTTGCAAGTCTAGTTCAGAAGATACACATATAAATCATCTCTCACTACTCATTATGGTAAATACTATGGTAAAAGAATTCAGAAGTTGTGTGGGAAAACCAGAAAAAGAGACACCTGAATATGCTCTGCACATGAAAGCTGTTTAGCTCTAGTATTTCCTCTTGTCAGTGTAACGAGGGTATCTAAATTGTGATCAATGGAATCATGTTATCTAATTTAAAAAGTAGAGCAGAAAGGATATAATAACCCCAGGGTTGGAAAAATACTGTATCTATCAAATTCTTAGTACTCTGTGTACCACAGGAATGAAGTTTACATGTGATCACATACATAAAAATTAGAGAGGATCCTAACTGTTCTCTTACCTAATGGTAAAACCAATTATCTAGCTTTGAATTTAGCTACAGATTGATTTCTGATTTAAAGTTACTTAACCCAAGTGCATTTAAAAATTCAGCATGTATGGATTGCCACAAATGGTCTGATAGTATAGAAAGCAATATAAAATAGTGGGGAAAGTGTGTACCTTGGAATTTAAGTAATCTTAATTAAAAATACCATCTTTTCCTCTCCTTAGATCCTCTTTATCTCTTGGTAACCATATAAACTGGGAAATTTTTTAAACCTCTCTTGAAAAGGACCATTGTAAAAGAGTCCTGATCATCACATATTGCTGTCTGTTTCTATGAGGTGTTTTTTGTTGTTTTCTTAATCTCTTCATTGATGGCTGTTGTTCTCTTCCTGGAATAATCCAGTGTCATATTGGTCTCAGGGCTTTTTACTTACTGAGTCTTGACCTAAAATCCCCTTCTTTCATATTTTCAAGTGGCCAAACTCCTTAAGTTCTACCTCATCTCTCCTCTCCATTCCACGCATATTACTCAATTGTGTCTTGTCTTCTCTTATCTTGCCAAATATCTTGCAGTAGTTCTGTATCCAATTGCCCTATTTTACATTTTTATACCATTTATTGACGACAGAGTTACATGTTCTATTTGTTTAGGCATTTAGTATTGGTTTTCTTCTCTATACCATGAACTTGAGGACTTGCATTTCTCTTTTATAGAGAAGGGCTGCCTCATAGTAGGTGGTTCATAAAATGTTGTATGAATGTATAAGTTCTTGTTAAATGTTAGTTTTATAATATATTCTGAAAGAAGATATTACTTTTCTCCTATAATTAAATATAATGGTTGTCATTTTCCTGGTCGTTAGAAAAAAGTGTTAATATATATAAAAGTACTACTCTAGTTCTTAGCACATGGTAAGTAATTAGGCAATAACTTTTTTAAAAAATTATTTTATCTATAGGTCCCACTGAAATAACATACCAAATATTGATTAAATGGTATAAATTAAATGTGGGTATTGTAATGATGGTGAAATTATATTAAATGTACTATATATTATACCTATACATATATCTATATGTATTATACAGTATATAACATGTCATATTATTTACACTAATAAAAGAGAAAAATGGTAATTGGCATACAATGATACCCTTTTCATTGGCTAATCAGGGCTATATGCAAATTAACTGCCAACTATGACTGGCAGATAACTGCCAACTAAGATTGGCAGTTAACTGCCAACAAGATGGTGGTTAATTTGCATATGTAGGCACAATGCAGGGAGGCAAAAGGGAAAGCAGGAAGAAGCCCCCTGCCACTGACAGTGATTGGAAACCCAGGGGGGAGCTAAGAGCTGGGGGGCAGGGCAAAGGCGGCCCTGAGGCCGCCTTTGCCCTGCCCCCCAGCCATGATTGTAGAATCAGGCGCCTTTGCCGCCCTGGCCAGTGATAGCAGGAAGTAGGGGTGGAGCCAGCGATGGGAGCTGGACACGGTCGAAGCTGGCAGTCCCGGGAGCTAGGGGTCCCTTGCCTGGGTCTAAAGGGGAGCCCACTATCGCGGGGCCGCTGCAGCTGCGGGTCCCCGCTGCCCGGGCCGGACGCCTAGGCCAGAGGTGTTAGACCTGGGCAGGGGCGGAGCCTGCAACTGCGGGGAGCTGGGGGTCCCCTGCCCAGGCCTGACACCTCTGCCGGAGGCCTCAGGCCTGGTCAAGGGGCCGATCCGGTGATTGGTGATTGGAGGGTGATGAGGGTCAACTCCTCTGGCCGAGGCATCAGGCCTAGGCAAGGGGCCGATCCTGCGATTGGAGGGTGATGGGGGTCAACGCCTGAGGGCTCCCAGTATGTGAGAGGGGGCAGACTGGGCTGCGGGACACTCCCCCCGACACACACACCCAGTGCACGAATTTCGTGCACCGGGCCCCTAGTTTATTATATATGAAATAAGCTATATGGTAAAGACATAACATCATATTTTTATTATGTAGTCAAGGTAAAATTATTATATTTAAATATTCTTTTGTGAAGCACAAATGTTCCTGATAATCTACCTTATTAGTATTTCAAACTATATTAATTACAACTAGAAAAAAATTAAAATTGACTTGTGTCATAAATTAATGTGAATTTTTCCATCTTCTAAGGAGTGCTATAATTCTAATAGCTTCATGATTAGCTGATACCTCTTGTCTTCATGTTCACTGTTTCCAGGAAGAACCCTATGTCCTGTTTAAGAAGTCTGACAAACCACTCTACGGGAACGATAGATTTGAAGGCTATTGCATTGACCTTCTCAGAGAATTATCTACAATCCTTGGCTTCACATATGAAATTAGACTTGTAGAGGATGGGAAATATGGAGCCCAGGATGATGCCAATGGACAATGGAATGGAATGGTCCGTGAACTAATTGATCATGTAAGTCCCTTTTATCATTATTTATTACCTTTGGTAGATTGCTAAGAGATTTTACTTTTTTATGATAAGTGGTTAAAAAAGTCAAAGAACAATAATATATTTGAAATATATATTTCCTGCAATAATTTTATTCAAAGTATATGTTATTTGTGCAATTAAATATAAAGAATCAAAGAGAGATATATAGTTCTATTACAGAGAGATGTTTGTCTTAAATTAACTAATATGTGATGATTTTGATATCTTGAAAGTATTTGCTCTTTATTTATAAAATGGAATGTGGTTTTCCAACACTATTTTTTTTTCCCACTTTAAAAATGCTAACTTTATATTTAACAAAGAGAATGGGTGATACAAATCTAAATTTCATTATAAAATGTTCCTATACTAGGATAGGATACTTATATTTTCGAGATACGAGAAAATTAAACCAAAGAACCTAAAATAAGATACTATATAAAAATAAATCAAGGATATTAAGTAAGCCTGGTCTGTCACTCAGTGATTGAGTGATGACCTATGAACGAGGAAGTCATGGGTCAATTCCCCATCAAGGCACATGACCAAGTTTCTGGCTTGATCTCCAGTAGGGGGCATACAAGAGGCAACCAATCAATGATTCTCTCTCATCATTGATGTTTCCATCTCCCTCTCCCTTCCTCTCAGAAATCAATAAAAATATACTTTAAAAAAGAATATTAAGCATATTATGACAGGAGGCTAGACATTTTATTTTATGTTTTTAATGAAATGAACCAAGGATTTCTTCTTGGCCAAAAAAGCATTATTTCACTATTTCTTAGTTGGCAGTGTTAATTAACTCATATTTTTGAAATAAACGCTTATCTTTTAAATATTATAACATTGTGTTTACTTTGTATTTTGTAATACTTAAGTTTATTTTGACATTTTCCATAATATTAAGGCAAAAAAATTATTGGTAAGAATTCTACAACAGCCGAAACCGGTTTGGCTCAGTGGATAGAGCGTCGGCCTGTGGACTGAAAGGTCCCAGGTTCGATTCAGGTCAAGGGCATGTACCTGGGTTGCGGGCACATCCCCAGTGGGGGGTGTGCAGGCGGCGGCTGTCGATGTTTCTCTCTCATCGATGTTTCTGACTCTCTATCTCTCTCCCTTCCTCTCTGTAAAAAGTCAATAAAATATATTTAAAAAAAAAAAGAATTCTACAACATAATAAAAATATTTTTTCCTTTAAAAAACATTGTGAACTGTACCCAAAATAAAAATTTTTACTTATGGAAGTAGCAAATATAGGCAATTTTCAAATCATTTTGACAATATTTTATTAATTTCAAAGTTTATTATCAAGAAGAAGGATACCGTATGAGGGAGAAAAATCATATATTACTAATTATGATTGATATCTATGACTTTTCTAATGCAGTATCTGACATAGATTAGATATGTGATAAATAAAAACATAACTAATAAGCCCAAACTTTATGTCTTCTTACTTATTCTATATTTCTCCTATTGTGTTTATGAGTACTCTTGGTGAAGACTAAAAACTAAAATGTTTAGAAACTAAGAAAATGAGAAAGAGGTAGGGATTATAGTTGCTATTGATAGTAATTTTGAATTGAAGCCTAGTCAGTGAAATAATGTTAAGTTTTAAAGTTTATTCATTGGAACTTGTGGTGTTCTGTGTCTTGTGAATGGTAACTTTATATTAGAAATAATTAAAAATAGGGAGGAATTAAAAGAAAATCAAATATACCGTTAGATTAGCAATAGATAAAATAATGGGAAAAATTATGTTTAGGATATCAACAAAGCTGGGCACCATTATTTTTAAATAGTATTTAATATGTTTTTAATCAAATAAATAGTTATAGGAAAAATCAAAATACTTTTAGATTGCCTTATACTTATTTTGTGGTTTAATATTGTGTCAAATTTGAGCTCTCTCACTTTGTCACCTATTTAACATTCACTTCCAGGGTTCTGTGTTGGGCCCCTACTCCATAAATCTGTTCCTGACATTTTCACTACCTTAAACAGCCCAATTTTTTGAACCCTTGTAGAACTCCTACTTCTGGTGCTTATTCACAGACACTTCTTGTTACTTGAAACTTTTTGTCCTTTTATCTCTCACACAGAATGAGCCCCAGCTGGAGACAGCTGAAGCCACTGATCTGCTGGGGCTTCTCTGACCTAGTGTGGTAATACTAATACAATTTGGTAGGGAATACTGTATACTCATACTCCACAGAGCGACACTTACATCTTAGCTGTACAAATTTAGGTATTTGAGTGTCATCTATCTATCTCTATCTATCAATTATCTATCTGTCTATCTATCTATCTATCTATCTATCTATCTATCTATCTATCTATCATCTATCTATCTATCTATCTATCTATCATCTGTCATCTATCTATTTATTCTTTGGTACATCCTTTGGAATGTTATTGATTGTATCTTAAGATCAGTTTTATTATATGTAAAACTAGAGGCCCGGTGTATGAAGGTGTATGAAATTCATGCACAGGTAGGGTCCCTAGGCTTGGCCGGTGGTCAGGGTTGATCTGAGGGGCAACCGGTGGAGCAATCGGAGGCCCCCTCTGACACCTGCCTTGGCCAGCCTGGCACCATCCACCACTGGCCCCAGCCCCTGCCGCCACTGGTTGCCTCCCTCTGCCGGTTTCCTCCCTTTGCAGGGCTGGCCTGTGGGCTCGGGGCAGCTCCTGCATTGAGTGTCTGCCCCTTGGTGGTCAGTGTAGTTGTTCTGCCAGTGGTTCCACTGTTCAACGATTTGTATATTAGGCTTTTATTATGTAGGGTGGGAATGATGTTACTCCATAGAATGGCAGTTTGAGCTAAATGCTAATATCTGGTAGTACAACAGCACTGCAGTCCTTTTTAATTTAGTCAAATACATCATTGGGACAGCAGAGATGGGGGATAGATGCAGGAGACACAACGAAGGGAAGAAGGACACTAACATGAAGAAAGAATAATTTAAATGCCGATCTCACAATTTACTGTGTGAAAAGCTCTTGGCATAGATGGATACTCTTGTGCATACTAATACAGATTAAAAATACACACACACAATCAAAACCTAACTACAAGTCAAAAAAATTACTGCGTCCCTAACCTGGTATGCAATTATAGATACTAAATTCACTTCTACTATTGGGTTGTTAAAGGTATTTATGCATCATATTTGAGAAGCTGGCTCTCAGTTAGAGTGAATGTATGTACAGGTCTTAGTGTGTTGCTTAGCAAATGGAAAACACTCAAGATAAGTAATCATTGTTGTTATTATTATTACTACTACTAGAGGCCTGGTGCATGAAATTCATGCATGGGTGTGGTCCCTAGGCCTGGCTAGCAATTGAAGTGCGAGCATCTGGCGTGGAAGGGCAGGTCCCAGCTGACCTCTGGGTCCTGGGCAGCACCTGGGCCCCTAGGCCCCCATGCACCACCCTCTACCTGAGTCAGGGCACCCGAGTCCCCACACAGAGTTGCGGTGAGTATGGCCTGGACACCACAGACCAGGATGCAGCGTGGGCCTCTGCGTGGCCCAGCAGCACCGCACGGAAGCTGGGCAGGCAGCTCGCACTCTGAACCCACAGGGAGCCCAGCTGGCCCCTATGGTCCTGGCAGAGATGCCTTGCAGGTGCGGGCGGGCTTCTTGTAGGTGCCTGGCACCTGAGCACGGGGGCTTCCCTGGAACGTGAGCCCTGACATCCAGGGGGGAGGGTAGCATGGGGAGTGAGAGCAAGCTCAGCGGACACCCCACACTCTCACTGCACCTCCTCCATCCCCATTACCCCGTCCCCAGGTAGCTGGAGAGAGGTCGCAGCATGTCACTGATGCCTGCCATGTTCTGAGCCACCCCTAGTGGTCAGTGCATGTCATAGTGAACAGTTGAACTTTTGGTCTTACAGTCAAACTCCTGGTCAAACAACCGCCCGAGGGGACAATTTGCATATTAGGCTTTTATTATATAGGATTATTACTATTGCTATTACTACTAGTATATACAAAGGATACCAAATGCTTTCTTTCATGTTGCTTTATCTTGGCTATTAAACATTATGAGTTAGTTTACAGATTATTTTTGAACCATAATTATAATAGACTGACAGTTGTCAGAGGGGAGGGGAGTTGGGGGACTGGATGAAAGAAGGTGAAGGGACTATATATATATATATATATATATATATATATATATATATATTTAGAGAGAGCAAGAGAGAGGGAGGGAGGGGCCTGGTGCATGAAATTTGTGCACTGGAGTGGGAGGGTCCCTCAACCTGGCCTGCAATGACGCAGGCATTCCGTGCCTGCTGCCAGAGGCCCTCCACAGCCAGGGTGGAACGCTCACACTACCCGTTCTCAGTGGCTTCCCCACTCCCCAGGACTGGGGGACTCTGGCAGGGCTGAAAGGACTGGGCACTGCCATCTTGTGGCTAGGGGCACTGCCATCTTTTATGTTGGAGTGACTTTTAATTTGCATATTACCCTTTTATAGGATAAGATATACACACAAAGACATAGGGAACAGTGTGGTGACAGCCAGAAGGAAAGAGGGGTGGTAGGTAGGTGGAGGAGGAGGTGGAGGCAAATAGGAGGGGAGAATGGGGATGGAAAGAGACCTTGTTTGTGGTGATGGGTGCACCATATACTGTACAGATGATTTTTTATTGAGTTGTACACTTAAAACCTGTATAGTTTTGCAAACCAATGTCACCCCAGTAAATTCAATAAACATAAAAAATAAATAAAATGAATATTTGTCTATGTGTGTGATATAATGTTATCAGCAAAAGAACAATTTTTTTATAATTACAGTAAAAATGAGCAATTTTTAAAACCATATTCAGTCTCTTTACCTTGTTAGAATTGAGTAGATTAGACTATGAGAAGTGTTTGCTTTTTTAAGTAACATTTAAACTTAGCTCTTTTAGAAGTGACAAAGAAGTTTACAGTTCCTTTGTGCTTATAGAGCCTTGAGTTTGAAGATTATTACTGTTAGTGGTTACTAAGAGAATGTATTAGTCAATAAAAGCTTTTTTTTCTCTCCTTTTCAATGAGGCTTCTTTTTATAACTTTAAGTGCTGCTGAAATTTTAAAAGCAAACAAACAAAACCTTGATCATTTTACAGTTAAAAAAAAAACTACAAGAACAAAATTCTGTTCCAGTTTATAAAACAACTATGGCAAAGTAGGAAGTCTGTTGAGATCTACACTTATTTTACATTATTTTTAATAGGACTCCTGATGCTATGGTTTTCCAGCTGCGCGAATGCTTCCCAGCATGTTTCCTTAGCATTGCAATTGGTATTTAACACTATCAAGCCTTTTATGATTCATAAATGAGCCTTAGAAGACCTCACTATGCTTTGCTTATGCCTCCTGATTGCACTTTTATTATATACAAGGAATGAAATCAAATATTTGTTTTTCAGGGAACTTAAAAAGGCTCCAGGTAATATAAAAAAATGGAAAGGCTAAATTAAAACAACAACAACAAAAACACAGTTTTTACTAAATGGGAATTGACTTGCACCATATCTTTGCATTTTGATAGCATGTTGTCTCAATTTTGTACTCTAGAGGAAGCATTCTAATAGTTTAGGGGAAAATTTTGAAGAATAGTAAAATTATAACTATTTTGTTGTATAGGAAAATAACTAAAAATAGCAGTGCAAATTAATTTATAATTTCCTATGACCCCAAAATGACAACTGTAAAATATTACTGATAATGTTTGAGTCTCTTACTATAAAATTTCTCAATTCCATAATTTTCAAATTGAGAACAAAAGATAGAATTACATTTTTCATATACCTCCCCACATGCCGATAAAAAACACCCTCCAAACCTGTAGAAAAAAAATGATATGTTTATTTGAGCCAAAATCTTTGAGGGCATGCCCAGAAGCAAGAGCTCACTGGATTGAGAAAATGCTCTTGAGGATAGTCGTTTTGCAATTCCTTTCATGCATTGAGAATCAAAGGAAAAAATGTAAAGGAAGTATATGAAATCCATGGTATTGATTAAGAGGGCAGGAAAAGCACAGCAGGGAAATCTCTATGACTGAATACAAAGTACAGTGAAGAAGCACACTCGTTTACACTGGTGGGTGCTGGGTAGTTAATAGAGATGGTATGAGGGAACAAGGTAACAGTGAGGGGTTTCCTCTCCTGTTGTGGGGGTCTTGTGCTCTGGTGCCTGTGGGTATATCTTTCAGGGGTCTGGAAAATGACTCTATTTCAAAAGTATGTTATCCTATATGCATAAGAACAGTGTACAGGGAGCACTTAAGAAAGCTACAGGCCTGGGACCTGGGACATAGCTACAGGCCATGATACGCCCAGTTAGAAATTTATGATCAGACCATCCTGTGTTGCTACTTTTGGTCACTGAACTTGTCAGGCCTGCCATGTGAGTAGTCCCCAAACTACTAAGGTTTATTTCATAGCCCTTTTTTAAAATTCACACATGAAACCACTATTTTAAATTTGGTATTCTGGTCCATTTTGTATAAGTTACTCAATAGTATTCTATCATAGGAATATACCATTTTTACTTAGTCTTCTGTTGAGACGTTCAAGTCACTTCCAGTGTTAAACTGTGAAAACCAATGCTGTCATAAAGAGCCTTGTCTTATGCCCTGGAACACCTATGTAAGGACTTCTCTGGAGGACATCCTGAGAAAAGAATGTTGGTCACAGTTGGCATATATTTTCAATTTTATTAGATATTGACAATATTGTCCTCCATATTTCTCTTACTAATTTAAATTTGCACTAGTAATATAAAAAGTTTCTGTTTACAAAATTACTAATTTAAGATTCTCACTGTCTAAATTTGGTGAATCTGCATTTTAGAAATGATCCATATTCCTTCCCTCCTCTCCCCTCCCCCCATATTTTATAGACTTCAGTTTCTCCTTCTTTGAATTGCCCACTTTCATTGACTTTTCTTATTGATACATAGGAATTTGCTACATATTGTTAATATTAATAATGCAACTACTTATCCTAGTAAGAATCATGTCTTTAAATTTATTTAAAGTGTGTGTGTGTGTGTGTGTGTGTGTGTGTGTGTTTTGGCATGGAAGTTTTAAAGTTTGAGTTTTTCAAATTTACTTATTTTTTCTTTATATCTTATGATGTGTTTGCTCCTTGTTGGAGAAATTCTTTCTTTACTGGACCTCACAAAGATATTCGCTATTTAAGAGAGTGAAGATTTCTGTCTTTAAATTATTTCATCACTCACACTGGTTAGACTTGGATTTAAGAAAAAGATCAGAATTCCTTTTGCTCCCTTTATGAAAATAGATCCCTAATACTCTTAATTACAACATAATTATTAATCATTTTCCTTTCTTTGTAAGAAAAACAATTTGAAAAGCAAGTTATTTTTACTTTTAATGGGAAATTCTGTGACAATTATATAAGACATTAGAGGCAAGTGTTTAAGAAAACTACAGGATACATTCCAGGTGAAGAGGAAGAGATTTTCCTCTACTCTTCTAGTTTCTTTCAGGTGATATAATAACGCAATCAGTACAAGATAGATTAACAAGATAAAAAAAGCCAGGTGTAATAATGTAAGTATGTACAGGAGCCCCACATACGTGAGAAGTTCAGAGACAGAAAGGTAAAAATGAAGTACACATGACATTCTGAGCAAAGGAAAGATGCAAGGTGCTTGGAAGCTTCGGAGGCGAGTACGGCAATGCACAGAACAATAAGAGAGCAGAGTTCAGGGACTAGATGTCCGCTCCCATTTAGATAACTTCTTAAAAGTGATTTTTTTTGGTAATGACTCTTTTTATAGGCAAGGCCCCCAACTTAAATTCTTTAAAGAAGAGGTGAAAGTTTATCTCATGTCTTCAGGTTTCTCTTATGTTTATATTTCCGTTGACTTGCCTTCAACTAAAAATAATCCACATGCCCAAGTAGCACCTGCTGCGGAGACCTGTTCCGAACCCTTCCAGTGAAAAGGGCTGGTATAATAATCCTTTATAACTAGACTTCTTTTCTAAAAATGAATCTAAACAGCAAGCTGTGGAAAGTGAAAGTGTACTGTCCAAAAATTCAGAGACAAGGATATTGACCAAGTTTTTCCAGAAGCAGGATATCATAGACAGTATAACTGTGATTTGTACTTTGTAATAGACTATGATACTCAACAACCATTTACTATGTGTCTATTAACAACAACTCTTAAATATAATAATTATTTTTATAAATTTTTTTATAAAGCCAATAAGGTATTTTTAAATGTTCAATATTTATTTAAATACAGGTGCAATATAGATTTTGTCCTCATTCTATGAAGTTTCACAGTAATATTAAGGTTATATTTAGAAATATTTGTGCTTTTTAAACTTAGAAATTAAAGTAAAACAATAATTTTTTTTTCTATAATGCATTTTCAAGATTTTTAAAATAAATTATTTTGCCAACAACCATCTTTTGCGAATAGGCCATTTAATTGTAATTTATAGCAAAACCTAGAACTAAGAATTATTTTGCAATTATGCAATAAATTACAGAATAAATATTTCTCAGGGATACTACTAAGTGCTTAAAATGATTTGTGAACTTAGTTACTGAAAATATTATGAATATAAATGTTTTGAACATAAATATCAGAAAAATATAGCACAAAGTCATAATTTGAAGCTTACGAGTAAGTAAAATGCTAAGTTGATATTATAGAGACTCCCATAAATATAGAGAAATTCTTATATGTTCCTATACATCTTATACATAATTTTGCCCCTTATAAAACATTATACGACTAGTCAGTTTCACATTGCAGGGCACTGAAACTTTTTCTTAACATAGTCTTCTTAAAAAAATAAAGCTTTCAAAAAGCTTCATAATGAACAAAGGAAAATAGATTGGAATAGAAAAGGCTTGAAGTTAGGATTTTGATAGGTCAAACAAGGTGTTATATGAAAATGAAAATAGGAATATCAACCAAAAGTAAGGGAATTCTGGGAGAAAATTGCCCACCTAAGAAAAATCAAAGTTTTAGAATAATTTAAGTTCAATAATAAAAGTTTGCTTTTGAGCCTGGCCAATGTGGCTCAGATGGTTGGAGTGTAGTCCCATACATCAAAAGATGATGGGTTCAATTCCAGTTCAGGGCACATACCCAGGTTGCTGGTTAGATCTCCAGTTGGGGCCCATGGGAGAGGAAGTCAATGGATTTTTCTCTCTCACATTGCTATTTCTCTCTCTCTCTTTTCATCTCTCTATGATTAAAAAAAAATTTGCATTTGATTCAGACAGTGAATTTACAGCGACACTACTGAAGCAGTGAGTTGTTTAGCTGTTGTATAAGGGACATCTGTGTTAGTAGAGAGTAAACACTGATTTACATTTATTATTACTGGAAAGGCACCGATTTGCATCAGAATCAACATAAATTATACAGGTTAAACAAATACCTGTGCTTTTTTAAAGGTGACATTTTCTTTAGAACATAACACAAATTGAAACAGAAACATAACAGAGAAAATTCCTAAAAAACTTAATTTAAAAAGGAAACCACATCATTAATTTTCTAAATAGAACACATATTTCTTTGTTAACTGAGACTGGATTTTTCTATCACTTGAAATTTTGTAGAGTTCTTTTTCAAAGTAAATTGGAATAATGGAAATGATACAATTGCTAAAATAGGATATTCTTTATGATATCCCTAAATGTAAGTATAATTCAGTATTATTAATTAAGCATTTTTGTGCCTGTCACAATAGTATACACTGAAGATATAAACATAAATATGAATCCCATGTAAAATAGACATTTAAATAATTTTAATGTACTTCAGGTAAGAAGATAATATAGTTATTTCCAAGATACTTAGGGGAATCTGAGGGGTATATATCTAATCCTCTCTGAGAAGAAAACAGTCAAGGAAGTCATTAAGCTTTAATTATAAGAAAATGACAGATGCTTTTCCAATATACTATTTGTAGTGTTGCAGTTAATTTAACTTCAGCACATAGTTTTACCTGAAAGAAATAATTTTATACAACATTGGTTAATTATATAAGTTATAATATTAGGTTGAAAGATAAAATTGTCATTTTTTTGTTGATTACAATGAAATATCAAGCATTTCATGTGATCCAACCTATATATTTCCCCTACTCATGATACCATTAAAAAGTTTGCAGAAGCTTTTACTACCTTGGAATTTAAAATCTTAACCTTTAATGATTAATCTAAGAGCAACTCTAGATCCTTCTTTTTTAAGAAGACCATTGTGGCAAATATTTCTTTCTGATATTTTATAAGCTTCTTTAAGACTCCAGAACTAATTACACCAATAAAGAGTCTAAATGCTTAAAATGTGGTTTCTAATGAAAACAAGCAAACAAAAAACAAAAGCCCTCATTCCTGAAGCACTGTTCAAGGCCCACATTTCCTGCCAGAGCCAGAGCCCTGTCACCATTGTTTAAATCTTGGCAAAGTTCAAAAGGAGCTCATCAGCGCGCAGTGAGAAATACTGTACACCACTCATTATCCTGCGGAGCCCCTTTGTTCAAACAGTCAATTTTTATGCTGTTTGTAAGGTTGTGCAGTTGTAGTCCCTGGATAACTGCCAGGAATAGCCTTAGTAACAAAACAACCAGTGTCTTTCTGTTTTCAAATCAGTCTGTCATTGTGTAAAGAATTTTTTGAATTATGATGTATCTTGTTTCTAGTCAGTACTTTTATGTTATTCCAAGACCCTAAGTAAATGATGTTACTTCTATGCATGTGCTAGCATAGATTCATTCCCATGCATCTTTTTATATAAATTATATTTTATGATTTGTTATTCAGCTGATGTTGAATTTTCTAATTAGAATATGTAATGTTATACAAATAATAACTGTTTTGATATGCTCTAATATTGTCATACGGTCTCTGTAAATCATGGTGCACTCAACCAAAGGACTTGTAGGCATGCTATATGCATAACCAGTGGATACAGACAGTAGGGGGGTGAGGGCCTATGCTGGGGCACGGGATTGGATGGGAAGAGGTCAAGGGGGGGAAAGGAGACATATATAATACTTTCAAAATGAAGAATTTTAAAAAAACATATAAACTTGACCTTGACAATTTTTAAATTGGTACATTATAAGCACACAAACATTTTTATATTTGCATATGCACATAGTATACACTGTGTATATATGTTTATGAATATATACAAACAGTATACATGTGTTTTAGATTATACTAAAAACAGTTTTTGAAAGAATACAAATATCTGAGTAAACTATGTGTCAGTATAGTGTCAAGGACAATGCCTAAGATGCGTATATCTTTGTGAATAAATTTTTTCAATATTTTCAGGTAGATATCCAGAAGAGGGATTTCAGGCTGATATGGTAACTTTATTCTTAAGTTTTTGAGGAACCTCCATACTGTTTTCCTTAGTGGCTATACCAGTTTACATTTTCACCAGCAGGGAATGAGGGTTCCCTTTTCCCCACAACTGCTCCTCTCTTGTTACAATTACTTGTGTTGTTGGTAACAGCCATTCTAACAGGTATGAGGTGGTATCTCATGGTAGTTTTGATTTGCATTTCCCTAATATCTAGTGAATTTGAGCATATTTTAATATATTTGTTAGCTATGTGTATGTCTTCTTTAGAAAGTGTCTGTTCAGATCCTCTGAACAATTTTTAAATTGGATTAGGTGTTTGTTCAGTTAACCCCTGTCATAGGTGTTTGTAAATCTCTTCTCCCATTAGCTTAGTTCCCTTTTTGTTTTGTTGTGGTTTCTTTCACTGTGCAGAAGCTTTTCAGTTTGATATAGTCCTATTCATTTATTTTTGCCTTTACTTCCATTGCTTTTGGGGTCAAATTCATAAAATGTTCTCTAAGACCAAGGTCCATATGTTTAGTACCTATTGTTTCTTCTATGTAATTTATTGTTTCAGATTTTATATTTAGGTGTTTGATCCATTTTCAATTATTTTTTGTACATGAAGACAAACTGTAGTCTAGTTTTATTCTTTTGTGTGGCTTTCCAATTTTCACAGCACCATTTATTGAAGAAGTTTTCTTTTCTCCACTGTATGCTTTTAGTTCTTTTGTCAAAAATTATACATGTGGTATTTCTGGGCTCTCAATTCTGTTCCATTGGTTTGTGTTTCTGTTTTTCTGCCAATACCATGCTGTTTTGATGATCATAGCTCTGTAGTATAATTTGATGTCAGGTAGGGTGATACCTCTGGCTTCATTCTTTTTTCTTCTCAGAATTGCTTTGGCTATTTGGCTTTTGTGCTCACTAAAACTCTTTGCTCCTTCCCCTCTCTGGGCTGAGCCCTGCAGTGAACTCCGCATTGCCTGGCTGCATCTGTGGCTCCTTTGAGCCCTTCTCCCTATCACCTCCCCAGTTTGCTCTTACTTGTCCACCTTTAGATGTTTCAGTGTGTTTATCTTTCAGACTTGTTTGTGCATTGAGCAGGTAATCCTTTGATGAATTATAGCTGTTCAAATTGTTGAAACTTCAAGAAGAGAGACCATTCTTCTGACCTCCTAAACTCTCTTCCCTTACAGAAGATGCAGCCATCACTATGGACTTTAAACTTCTTGAGTTATTCATTCAGGGGACCTCTCAGCCCCATAATATTTATATATGACTATAATGACATAATAATCATTATCATGACCCAAAGTACACTAACTCTTAGATCAATTCAGAAATGCAACTCTTTTCCTTCATGCTTTGGGTATTTGATATTTTGACCCAAATACACTTACTTGTGACCCTCGAAATCCACAAGTTGTTTATTTACTTGTTACTCTATATTAATTATTTCCTTTCCTCACATTTCTCCATATTCAACTTCGTGTCTATGGATTATTTTTACAGCCACACTCTTCTAGTACCAAATTTATTTTTTTTCTGTTGTGTATAGCTTTTCCCTCCTCAAAATGTATTAATGTTAGTATCTTCTTCACTGTATCTGACTTAGAAGAGTAAACTCAGATGGAGAAATCCCAGTAGTTGTGATGCGTGGAACCACTATAAACTGATAGTAATCACAAATGAGCTGTCAACTCTTCCATAGCTGCTAGAAACTCTAGTCACCACACTCTTATATTCTGCAACCCTGTTTTCAAATATTTGTTTCTACTTCTCAAATCTTACAGTCTAACTTGCTACTTATCTTGGAAACCTGTTCTGCTTCCAAGAGAAGTAGCAATCACTAAATGAGAATGTCCTACCTACATTTTCCACCATCAATTTGACAAGCACTGCTTCATTAGCACCTGTTCTTTCATCTTTTCTTCTAAGTTTAATGGAGAAATTGGCATATCTCCTGCTTACGGATATTCTTTTGCATTCTGTTTATTCAGAAATTTTTAGACAAATGTCTCTTTCTCTGCTTTAGACAGAGAAAGATCCGTTTCCATTTGTATTTTTAAAAATCATGATTTATCAATTTAAAAAATTCCTTTCAATCTCGAACCACTGTTTTCATTTCCTCTAAGGCAAACTTGTTCACCCCATTGGCTGCACTAGGTATCTCCATTGGCTCACATCTTATCCATGATAAATTTTAAACTAACATGTCATCAAGAATTGCTCTTATTAATTTGTTGGACTTGTAAAATACAGTGGATATTTGTGAGGCTTTATCTTACAGGATCTTAAGGGGCTATTTTCTCAACCCAGTTCTCTGTCCTAGAAGCACTCTCTCACTGGTTCCCATAACATTCTCCTCATTTTCCAGTTGCTTGTCTTAGGTCACTGCTTCCCAGTTCTATCTGTTACCTTTCTGTATTCTGACTAACTTTTAGCTACTAGTAGCTTATATTATAATTATAAATAATACTGCCGTATTTCTTGTCAGATAGTATAGTAACATCGAGCTTGACAGACTCCTCTTTAATGAATACCCATAACAAAATCCATTCCAAAAATACAGAATAAGCCTGACAAAGCTATGAGCCTTGGGGCTCCTGATTCGAAAGTAGTGTGTGCTGGTCTAGTGTTATCCATAAGTTAAAAGTGCTCCATGTGAAATTCAGGTGGCAATGAGAATGGGATATAGACAGAGACATAGATTTTTGGAAGATTAAGACCAATAGCTAAAAGATATGGGTTTGAAGATATAAAAACAATCCTTGGAATATGGTAGTAAATGCTCTTACCCAAACGGTGGGCAAGGGGGCAGATTAGGGACTCTCTATCCTGTTAATGCATCTTTAGAAGCTAAGCAGCAAGAGGTGGTATTGAGGTCTACTGTCCAAATAGTGAATTGATCAGGTAAAAGTTATATACCCTTCTCTGGGACCACCCACTATGGAAACAAATTGTGACTGCTGATTGGAAAGTTTGAGTCACTAATAATTTTAGAATCTATGCTTATTAGCTGCTATATTGGTCTTTCTGACTCAGAGTTTAATTCTCAAGTATTCCATGAATCTTCTCCTAACCATTCCATTGATCTCTTCCTCATACAATTCATTGTATTCTTATAGTTCCCCTGGGTATTTATTGCTTTCAGGAATTTTATATAAGCTTTGGGAGGGATCATATTTAAATGTCTTTGCATCTCCACTCTGCCTAGTCTACCAGTAAATACTGATTGTTAGGTACTGTCATATTATTTCATAGTTGAGAAAATATAAGCTTTTTTTATTTTACTATTTATATAACTTTTTTTAAACTAGCGAAAGAAAAGTATCATGGATACAGAATATTTGTATAATTTAGTATTAGTTGCAAATTTTTATTTTTACATTTATAGAAAGATAAATGGATTGATTATAGGTTTCTCTTAATCCTGTAAAAATTCATGAATTTATAAAAAAGGTAAGAATTGGTAGCCTTGAAATATAGTAGTATTTTCTCCAGCATTGTCAGATAGTATAGTAACATCGAGCTTGGCAGACTCCTCTTTAATGAATACCCATAACAAAATCTGGATATCAGAGGTTCTATCTGAAATACTTAGGAATGAGGAGCTTATTTTTGTTGGCCTAAAATTTGGCTGCTTTTCAAGGATAACTATTTTCTTCAAGACCCTTTTTTATTGCATCCAGTTTTCTACTATCAAAAACTATCACAACAGTTGCAGTATTAGAATTTTTGTGTGTGTGTTTTCACCTTTGTTTTTAACATTTATATTCAGATTTACCTGTGAGTTATTCAAGTATTCTTAAATATTTGGTGATATTAAAATCAAATGAAGAAATACAAGAACGGCCTCGATTTTTATTAACAAACTGTAGAAGTGACCTCAACTCAGTTATTATACTTGAATTATTCAAATATGCTAGGATGAAATAGCTATTTCTCAATGACATTAACAGAAAACAGTGACTTTGTTCTTGTTAAGAGAAGATCTTTGTAGGCTCATGATCAGATAGGCGATGTAGGTGCAAGGTCATGTCACAGGTTCAGAAATACTGTGCACAGTTCCTTCTGTTCATTTTCTTTTCTTTCTATTATTATTTATATAATGCTAAGTTATCACATCATAGAAATGTTGTTTATCTTAAATATTTAAAATGTTGTATAGTATTTTACCAAATTCTAAGGCACAATTAATTTTCTTGCTGTTGAATTTGAATAAGTTAATTTAAAGAGATCATATTTATAAAGATAAAGAATAAATAACAACAGTATTTCATTGTTGTGTAAAAATATCCTGAGACTGGAATGAGAGGTGCGATGACACAATTTTCTCTTCTAAATCTGTCATCTTTTGTTTATGATTGGAGTATGTTTTCATGCAGTGTTTCATACTTCAGTGGGATTTTTCTGGAGAGGATCAATAGGATGGTGAAATTGAGAGGTGATTGGGAGGGCTATAGACATGTGTGCTGCACCTCTAGAATACTCAGCTCGTTTACACGCAAAGCCCTTGTAACTCACAAGGCCCTCTGCCAAGACTACTCTGTTCAGACCTCACAGGGCCTTCCCCTGACCTAAGAAGCCTTGACTCAGTGCCAGGACCTTGGAGAGGCCATCTCTCTCCATATTATTAAAAACAGTGGCTCCTTTTCTCCCCTAGTCACATTCTGATTCTCTTACCATGCTTTATTGTCCTTCATAACACCCTTTACTACCAGAAATTACATTTTCTATTTTTTTCATGTTTAGTGTCTGTCTCTTCATTTTGTCTTTTCAGTGTTATGAGCATCTCTTATTAGAGAACAGTCACTCAGGAATAAATGTTTGCTTAATAAATTGGTGAATTGAGCAATGATAAATGAATAAGTGAATGAATGACTTCAGATAGATGGTGACATTTTACATATTCTCCCTCATACCTTAATTTTTTATTAAAGATTGACTAGTTATATTTAAACCTTTACAAAACTTAATTTAAAAACACAGAGTCATGGAATTTTATTAGTTATGGGCATCAGAGAAAACATGTTACAAAATATTTTTGTTAGAGAATTAATTTAAATACTTGTGTGTCCTATATTTTGCCTTAGGCCTGGGGCATAGTTAAACTATGTTAATACTTTGTCAAGGAAATTTTGTTATTGTAACTAATATTCTGAATAATAGTGTTCTGAACTCAATTTTAAAATTATTCTATATTAGCTAATATTCTGTTTTAAAATATACTGATCATAATAACAATTTATATCATTGATTATTTACAACTGTTATAATTTACCTATTATTTTTTAAATAGAGCCTGGAAATCCCATGTGCTTAATCCATTATCCCCTGAAGAATGATATACCAGATCAGAATTTTAAGTTCACAATTCCATTAAAAAGGTTTCTTGTAGTTCATAGTCATTCATCATAGTGCTAGTAGTTGTTTCTTGGTCCACTGGTTGTGTTCCCATAGCATTTAAATGTAGAAATGAAAAAAGGCTTAGCAGAAAATATATAGAAGAAATAACAGCTTCAGTAACAAGAAATTCTGTGAAAGTTTCACGGGTTCAATAAATAATATGACATTTTAAGTAATATTTTGAGTTGCTTCTAATTTTTTATTTTGAATCTTTGCACATAAATTTGTTTCAAAGAAGCCATCTATCATCTATCTCTTCTCACAATTTTAATATAGCAGTGTTAATATTTATAAATATTTCAATTGAGAGTTTATAATAAAATCAGATCTGGGTAGGAATGAAACAAAACAAAACAAAAACAATTGAACCTGCCCCCATCTTCAAACTGTCAAACTTTAGGCATATTTTGGAGCCATGGCTCTTCTGCACAATTACCAGTTGAGAAGTTTGCTCCTCATTCTGTCAGTATTGGCATGTTGGGTAGATCTAGTCAATATCATTTGAAATTATCAGTAGGCTTACATAGCATTAATAAAGTAATAGCTGCCGAAGCACCAGCTGAACTACTACTGCATGTGTTTAATTTTATTCTTCATTGTCCCTACTTCGGTCCTAAATGTGTGAAACAAAACTCCGTGTTTTATAACTCAGTTGCCTACTTTACTTCCACTGGATGCTATATGCTTAATACTTGTTTTGTTGAAGAGCAACGGATAGCATATTTCACAAGTATAAGTTTATGTTTTCTATAAATCTACAAATGAATATTAGGTTGTGTACCGTATGAAATATATGTAATTTATAAAAATTTGAAGTTAGGTTTTCACTCATATAACTTTGATCTTATTAAAATTTTTGTTAACCACAACCAAATGGGCATTAACATAATGGTATTTGGTGAGTTCTTATTTGTTATAATAACTAAACCCCAGTTTACCACTGGTATATTATATGAAACATGTCAGCAGTTAATCAGTTGTATAAAAATAGAAATCAGGCACATGAAAAATCTCACTGTTTTAAGAAGACAAAACTCAAGAATACTGTCTTCTATAATATTTAGGGAAATATTGGAGAAAGAATGAGAAATAATGATAATTTTATTCATTCACTCATCCATTTAATGACTATGCTGTGCCAGGCACTGTACTAGGCACTGGAGAAACAGAACTGAACAGAGAAACTCCTTACTCAAAAGGAACTTACTTTCCACTGGAAGGAGGCTGACGATAAATGACACTTTCAGATAATTATATAAGTTTTTTAATAAAATGAAAACCTGGTAAGGAGATGAAGAGTGATAGAATGAGTGGTTACAAAAGATCCTTTGAGTGACTGACATCAGAACAGACATGTGGATGAAGTGAAAGCATAAGCCATGTGGATGTATAAGGGCCAAGCTTTGAAGACAGAAGGAATAACAAGTACACAGGTTTAGAAATTAGTAAGATAGCCAGAATTTTAAGAACAAAAGTGATTCAACTAAGTCCATACAGTTGATAAAATCTGATGTTGATGCAGTAGCTAGGAGCCATCTCTTTTAGTAATTTGTAGGCTGAGATTAGATTTTATTCCAGGTGTGCTAGAAGTTATTGGAGTGTTCTGAGCAAGATGTGGTAATCGGGCATGTCTTTTAAAAATAACTTTCTGGTCTTTGCATGAAGAACAGACTCTAGTTGGTCAAGAATGAAAGCAGGGAACCAATTAGGAGGCCTTGTTAAGAGTCCAGGAGGTATGAAGCTGTGACTAGGTAGATAGCGGTAGAGATTGTTTGCCATATGTACAAAAAGTGAACTATGTTTCCTAAAAGTGCACACAGAGGGAAAGCATTTGTTCACATTATATATTGCAAACAGTTTAGGAAGGTGTGACCTCATAAGTGATATTAGTATGTATAATTAACCTGGTTAAATATCTTAGTTAAAATATTCCCAATTTATCCATATGCAGTTGCTACTTTAATTATTTTACCCACTTATTAAGGATTTCAAAACATCATAGGAAAGAAAAAAATCCATAGAACTGGGTTTTTGTTGTTAAATTACAAGAACTTACAGAAGGATACATGAGATGTTTCCCGGACCAGATCAAAAATAATGTTATTGTGTTCTTTGATTAGTAGGACTTCATAAATGTTCTCAATATCATCAAATTTGGAGTTATTGTGCTATTATGATATGCTTTTATCTATTTTTGTATTAGAGAATTGAATAATAGATCAAAATGTAAAGTTATCATTTTTCATTGAGACTTTAATCAAATGATTGCCATTAGCTTTGTAACTCCATAAAAAGAATTATTCTGTTCTCCCTAGATGGTTAGTTCACTATAAATTGTATTACTGTAACAATAAATCTTACTTCTAGAATAAGATCAGAAAAAGAGTTTAATTTTAAAATTCTCTGAGTGATTTTCTTTGAAAATTTTTAGTAAGTTAAATTGAAACTGTATTCAGCAAATATTTACTAAGCAGTTTCTAAGTGTCAGATTGTGTCTAGTGCCTGAAGGATGTTAGAATGATTATGATCATAGGCCTGCATAAGACAATTTGGAAGTTTCACATAGAATGATAGAATATTAAATTGATACTAAATTAATAATGTAGTCACTTCCCAGACATCTTTGTGAAATTTCCAGGGAGAAATACTTTGCCATTCCCTTTAGTTCAGAGCTATATGCTTTGATTGAAGGGAATGCCTGTAGGTGTCAAAGTAATCACACTCTCATAGAAACAGAAACAATACAATTGCAACGATATGTATATTTGAACCTTTCATATCATATTAGTTGAGTTAAATGTGAAAAAAAAATCATCAATAACACAACAAATTATTGTTAACAAGTTCTGTTACATGGTTAAGTTTACAAGTGCTATAAAAATTCATTTAGAAGAAATTAATATTTATAGAATGTTCAGAAAGGTTCACACACAAAAAAACAGAGATGTGTCTTATAGAATTTGCATAGTGACAAAAAGGGAAGATAATTTTGGGCTGGGAAACACAGAAATAGTGTAGCAGAAGAAATGGTCATGATGTATTTGAATGATAATACAAGCAAAATAGTGGGAAATGAGTATAGTTAAGTCATCTTTGGAGCCATACATTTTAAAATATTTTTTATTGATTTTCTGTGAGAGGAAGGGAGATGGAGAGGGTGATAGAAACATCAATGATGATAACGTATCATGAATCGGCAACCTCCCAAATGACCCCCACTGGGGGTCAAGCCTGCAACCCTGGCATGTGCCCTCACCAGGAATCGAATAGTGACCCCCGAGCCATGCTGTCCGGGCGCCATGCTTTTTCAAACTCTCACAATTGTTGTTTTCACCTATAAAAAGGATATCACATTACAAATCTGATAGAGCTGTTTTGAGGATTAATGGGAGTGATTTGGGCAAAGAATATAACTCAGTTTGGACCCCTACTGGCCACATTTAATGCTACCTAGTACTTTGATATTTCTTTTGCCTGCTGCTGCCACCCTACCAATTCAAGCCTTTGTCAACTCAGACTCTTTCTTTAAGCTGCACCACTAGTATAATAGGTAGAATGATTTGGTAAATCCTTTGCTAAACCAATCAGGTAGAAGTGAGCTTTCCCTTTTCTTTGTACTATTCATATGACATACCAATTCACTTACATTTATTTTTCTTTTGCTAAAATAGATTTTAAAACAATTTTGAGCACTAGTTTCTTCTAATACAAGATTACTTTATTCCTTAAAATAATAAAATCAATTACTGAATCTATTTTCATCAAATCATAACCTATATCAACAAAGATAAAAACTTCTTGAATTGTTTCATTTTACCATCAGGCTCTTTTCTTCCACTGCTCAGCCTTTAATAATATGAAATTTGATGAGAAAATACCACATCTATCATTATAAACATCTTTATTATAATGACATTTTGATTAGATTTCAAAATGATCATATTATTAGTAGACTTGTAATGAAGTTAGATCTTATTTATGGAGAATGCTATTATGTAAAAGTGAATACTCACATTTTCTGCTGCAAGATAATCCTGAAGATTGTTTAAATGGATTTAAAAACATATTTGATGTGCAATTAGAGGCTGCTTATTTTTGATAATTAATGTTTAATAAGTTTATGTGCTTTGCTATTAATAATAACAATTAAGTTCTAATTAATTAATCCCCATAACTCATTAAATCCCACTGACTGGGGATGTAGTTAAAACAACCAATTGTAGTTTTTTTAAAATTAATAGACTTGTATTAGAGAGGTTTTAGGTTTACATAAAAATTGTGCAGAAAATAGAATTTCCATATACGTTCTCCCATCCTACCACTCTCCTCCCCCTAGTTTCTCTTATTAACTGCTTCAATTAGTGTAGTACCTTTGTTACAGTTGATGAACCACTATTTATACATTATTATTGGCTAACATCTATAGTTTACATTAGGATTCATTCTTTGTGTTGCTCAGTTTTATGGATTTACAGGGTTATGTACCCACCATTGTAGTTTTTGCAGAGTAGTTTCACTGCCCTAAAAATGTTATATGTTTCACCTATTCATTTTTCCCTGTTGTCTTGAAAGTTTAGTGACCACAGATCTTTTTACTCTCCATAGTTTTGCCTTTTCCAGAATGTCAGGTAGTTGGAATCATTCTCTATAAAACGTTTACAGACTGATAGCTTTCACTTAGTCACATGCATTTAAGGTTCTTCCATGTCTTTGATGGCTTGATAGCTCATTTCTTTTTATTGCTGAATAATACTTCATTACATGGATGCATCATTGTCTATTAATCCATTTATTTTTTATGAAATGTTTAGAAGTGTCTGTTTATAGTTTTTTTTCCTATAAACTAATTTCTTTTGTGATTTAAAGCATGTTACTATGTAACTTTTGTCTCTTTTTCATTTTATTTTTGGAATCAAAATTTTATTTTAAGCAATGCTGAGTAAATTTTAAAATTTTATATATGAATGGTCACTATTATTAAGATAAGAACAACTTTTTTTGAAATCATGTATGGGGTCTTTTCCCCCATCATCATTTATCCCCTCTGTGCTTTCTTCCGTCTCCTCCCCACCCCCTTGCAGTCACCACACTGTTGTCCATGTCCATGAGTTCTCTCTTTTTTTGTTCAACCTCTCCAACTCCCCAACAACCTACACTATCTGCCTGCTCTCTATCTATGAGTCTTTCTCTATTTTTCTTTGTATTTCAGCTCATTTTGCTTTGTTCACTAAGTTCCACATATGAGTGAAATCACATGGTATTTGTCTTTCTCAGAATAAATATATGTTATTTGAATTGTTTCATAACTTTTGTTTATATTATATTTTGAATTAAACATTTTTACTAGCTCAAAATATATTCACTTATATGCTTTACTAGAGGCCCTGTGCACGAATTGCCCTGTGCATAAAATTTGTGCACTGGGGGTGGTGTTGGGGGGGATCCCTCAGTCCAGCCTGCCCCCTCTCAAAGTCTGGGAGTCCTCAGGGGATGTCCTACTGATGGCTTAGGCCCGCTCCCCATGGGATCCCCCTATGGGGAGCGGACCTATGCCACCGTCTGGCCTCCCTCTGTGGGCTGATCTGGGGCTGCTGGGGCCAGGCAGCAGCGGCAACTTGGGCACAACCCCCTGCCTCCGCTCCAGGCCTGCTGGGGCCAGGCAGTGGCGGTGGCTTGGACACGCCCTCCTGTCTCTGCTCCGGGGCTGCTGGGGCCCGATGGCAGTGGCGGCTTGGGCACAACCCCCTGACTCCACTCCGGGGCTGCTGGGGACCGGGCCGCCCCCCTGCATGTAGTTCTCTCAGGCTCTGGATCACGCCTGCATGTTGTTTTCTCAGGCTTGGGGCTGCACCTGGCCCCTCCTCCTGAGCTGGTTATGACCATTATGGCATCCTGGCCTCATTTGCAAATTACTTCATGTAGGTAGATATAGATATAGATGATATAGATAGATATAGATATATAGATAGAGATAGATATAGATATAGATATATATGTGGTGAAAGTTTGCTTTCCCTGTGCCTGGAGGAGGGAGGTTACACAGTGAAGCCACACAATGATAAACTGTGCTGCACACATATTCAGCCCCCAGAGGAAGCAAAGCCCCAATTCATGTTGTTCATTTTTTAACCTGGAATCTTTGCTTCTTAAATTATCATTTTCTTTCCCTAACAAATTTGTTTACTTTGCAAACCATTTTTACTTCTCTCTCAGAGATAGTGCTGTCTCCTTCCTGTGCAACATATTCCATCTGCATAGACTCTGCACCTATCCTCTAAATTCTCAGAGACTATAGTCTATTAATCACTATCCTTGCTTCTGTGCATTTCTTTTCCATCTCTGTGAATTACTTCATAAGTAAATAAGTGAATTAAAGAATGATGTCTCCCTGATTATTTCATCTCTATTTTTTGGGATGCATGTCATCGTTGTTTCTAGGTATAGATTTCAATAGCTTATTTTTTCTATATATGTGTGTGTATGTATACATAAAGATATATATGTATATAAAGATATACTATATGAAGATATATATGTGTGTGTATATGTATATGTGTGTGTGTGTGTATATATATATATATATATATATATATCCTATATAGTAAAAGCCTAATATGCTGTGTCCAATCATCAGGTCAGCCATTCAACCAATCAAAGTGTAATATGCTAATGCTATGCTAAGGCCACTCAACTGCTCGCTGTGATGTACACTGACCACCAGGGGGCAGACACTCTGATCAGTAGGTTGGATTGCTGCTGGGGTCTGGCCGATTGGGACTGAGTGAGATGAGCCAGACATGCCCTGGAGCCTTCCCGCAGTACCTCCCCCAGCTGGCCAACTTCCCGCACCCCTCCCCTGCCCTGATTGTACACTGGTGGTTCCTTGGCCTGGCCTGCACCCTTTCGCAATCCAGGCTGAGGGACACCCCCCCCCAGTGCACAAATTTTGTGCACTGGGCCTCTAATGTGTATATATATAAAGATTATATATATATATATATATATATATATATATATATATATATATATATATATATATCTTTATTGTTGAAAGTATTAGAGATGTCCTATTTTTTCACCCATTGACCCCTTTTAGTCATTCCCTGCCCTCCACCCCAGGCCTTCACCACACTAGTCTGTGTCTATGGGTTATGTTATATGCATACAAGTTCTTTGGTTGATCTCTACCCTTCTTCTCACCCACCCCCATCCTTTCTCTGAGATGCCACAGTCTGTTCCATGCTTCTGTGTCTCTGTCAATAGCTTTGTTTTATGTCCTGGTTCCAATGCTCAACAATTAGCTCTATGAAAAGGAACAGGTTTTTAACTTCTCATGAATTCAGCTTTCTTATCTTACCACAGTGCCTGTTGCATAGACAATGCTTAAGGGATATTAGTAATCATTATTGTTAAGTTGATAATTTCTTGATTTATGAATATGATGATAACTTCCCAAGACCCTAAAGACCTATTTTCTTTCCTAATTTTTTCCAAACGCGAGGTTTTGTTCTATTGCATGACATTTGTATAAAAACATTATTATTGAAATCTGTAAAACATCATGTAATTATCAACAAAGTAATTATTAACTGTACACTTAATATAGGTGGACATATAATCTAAAATTTAAAAAATAGTTTCAAAAAAGTACATAAAAATTTAACATGACAAGCTTTTAATTGTGGTTTGTATTTGTAGTTTTGTGTTGTTAAAAATTCCTCAAATGTACTGTTAGAAAGTTCCTTTTTATAAATCCTCACCCCAAGATATTTTTAAATAGATTTTAAAGAGAGAGAAAGGGATTGAGAGAGAGAGAGAGAGAGAGAGAGAGAGAGAGAGAGAGAGAGAGGCATTGATTGGTTGCCTCTAATATGTGCCCTGTGCCCCAACCAGGAATCCAACTACTAACCTAGGTATGTGCCCTGTCCAATAATCGAACCCGAAACCTTTTTGGTCTGTGGGATTACACTGCAACCAACTGAGCCACCCGGCCAAGGCTGGAAAGTCACTTTTTATAAATTGTACTGGGGGTCATGTCAAATTATAAACTGTAAAAGTTAATTATCTTTATGGAATTAGAAAGGTAACATTGTAATACTGCATTCATACTAACTTGAATCAGTTTTCAGTTCTCACTCAAATTAAATTAATATAACACTAATAACCTAAAAAAATCTCTTTTCTAACCAACAAGAGTCTATCAAATTCAAACTATTCATGTTCAACAATCAAATATCTGAATAGGCCTGAGTGGCGAGACCTAGATTCGAAGCAGGTTGGTGTTAAGCCATGTAATGTGTCTTCCAGTGGAAACTTTCTCTGAAGGCTTGCTTTATGAGCAAGCTACGCCTTTAAAGTTCCTAGGGCTAGGCATTCAGTTCTTTCAGAGATATACTATCCTTTTGTGTTGTCTGACCATCTAAACCAAACATTTCTCACAACCTCTCTTCACTGATGGTTTCAGGTCTGTCGATCTTATTCTCAAGAATTAGTATAGACACATAGTAATGGTTTCCTCAGTCATTAGTGAATCAAGTTCTTCTTTTGATTTGTTTTAGTATGTGGAGCAATGTTTCTTCCCCCTCATTATCCCAAAGAAATACATACCCAAAACAATTAAAGGAATACCAATTTTCCAGTTTTCTTATATAATCCCAGAAACTGTAGCACACTGCTGAAACCACTGTCAATCCAGTCAAAGATGAAGGGCATATGCATATTCTGTAGCTTCTGCAATTGGAGGACATGCAATTCTTTGCTTGGCTTAAGCCCTACACCTTCCAAAACCCAACTGCAAAACGTGAAGGCTGCTGTGGTCCCAACTCGTGTCAGTTCGTTCTGGGCTGGCAGTCTCTTTCTGATTTTTTAGGGAAATAAATTCATCTCTCCATAGCTACTCTCAAAGATACTCTATCCAAGCATCTGAGTGGTTCTCTTTCTGCCACACCCCCAGAATGCAGACAAGTACATACCCAAAGTAACAGTATCAACAAACCCAGCCACTTAGAGAAGTTTCTTCCACAAGTCCCCCAACAATTCCTGACCCAAGGAAAAATAGAGGCCCAATTTTATTCTTTGTTATGCCTTTCTACTGCTCTCTACAATGAGCATTTCTACATTTTCTGAACACTCAGTATGTTTACAAAAAGAAAAGGAAAGTAGAAATACAATTTCTCATCATAGATGGAATAGATGCCTTTGTTATTTTAAAATATTTTAATTTTTTCTTTCATATATTAGAGCTGAAGTTCATCCCTGACAGATGGTTATAACATAATGAGTGAAAAACATTAGTAATTTAACATATTTAAGCTACCGTGGAAAATTAGCGACTTCATGAAAATTGAAAAACTCATTTCCTAATGCGATTTAGATTTAGGCAATGCTGCAAGAATTTTCATTAAATAATATAAAAACAAATTAGAGGTATAGAAAGGAAAATCAGGGACAGTAAACACCATCACATTAAAATATGATTTCACAATGTTAACTAATTAAAGACTAAATGCTTTTACTGGTAACTGCACTTTTTCTTGTTAAAACAAAAAAAGAGTTGTTTATTATCAGCTGAATGATTTGAGGTAGCTATTATTATAAGCATTTAGAATTTGACCAACATATTTATAAAATTATAATTGACTAGAGGCCCGATACACGAATTCATGCACTGATGGAGTCTGGCCGGCCGCCCTGATTGGGGCCTATCAGACCTGCTGGCCAGGGGAAGGGCTGCAGGCTGTTGGCTGGCTGCCGCCCCCCCCCCACCCCCCAGTTGTACTCCCGATCGAGGGGACAATTTGCATATTAGCCTTTTATTATATAGGATATTAAATGACTTTTAAAGTTGAAATTTAAAGTAAGTATCTTTTAGTGGTGTAATAATTCAGGTACTGAATGTATAGTTGTTTCTTCAGCATTGTCATCATAAGGTTTTTTCTTTCCCTTTATACTTGCAATAAATCTTGGTTTGCTAATCCCGATGCACATAGAAATGAGTAGCAGAGGAAAGCAGCGAGGAATGTTTTACATGTTAATTCAATCTTTACTGAGACAATTGTCAAGTGTAAAGTCTTTGTTTTAATTTGGTTACTGATTTCTTTCTTGTGACTTAGAATTTTTCTTTTCATTTTTATGTTTCTCTCTACAGAAAGCTGACCTTGCAGTTGCTCCACTGGCTATTACCTACGTTCGCGAGAAGGTCATCGACTTTTCCAAGCCCTTTATGACACTTGGAATAAGTATTTTGTACCGCAAGCCCAACGGTACAAACCCAGGCGTCTTCTCCTTCCTGAATCCTCTCTCCCCTGATATCTGGATGTATATTCTGCTGGCTTACTTGGGTGTCAGTTGTGTGCTCTTTGTCATAGCCAGGTAACATGCTCACTTTTGTGATTTTTTTGGCAATTGTTACCTCCTTTTTCTAACTAATAATTGTCAAAAGTCACAATCAGTTTTCTTTTTATTTCCCAGTGGGGTGCTGAAGAATAATGAACTTTTACATGTCACATATCTTATTAAAATGTCCTAGGATACGTTTTGGGGCAGAAAGAATGCTGGTTGTGTCAGTAAGCTATAATTGTGGTAGAGTTTACTCTTTTTCATCAGAATCTAAAAGAAGTCCTAATCACCATGAAATAAAAATCATTTCTTCATTCTGAAGATTTCTCTTGAACCAGACAGCAAAACATTAGTATGTTTTACTAATTTGAATTAATAAATCATTCATAAAGATGGTAAAATTTAAAAAGAAGATTTCTGGCCTTTACAATCCACGATATAGCTTAATTGAGGTGGCTTTTGCTTCTTTATTATTTTGGAGGTGGAAATTTATAATCATTTTTCATTTATGCTTAACTCACTATAAATTTTTAACAATTAGGTTATTTCAAGATGATTTAGTTTTTCTTTTGCCTTCATTAAGAACATAAAACCATCCCTCAGGACTCAGAACACTATGAACTTGAAATGAACTTGAAAGTCACATATTCATTATAAACGTTGAATTTTTATATTTTAGTGCATATCAGAAAGATAGCTCTAAACCCAACATGAGTTAGAATTCTACTATAGGTCATTCATGTTGATAAGTTTGATAATGTATGACTATAAATATGTTTTGCCTTATCATTAAAATTAAATATATTTTTAAAAATTACGTTAAATAGGTGCTGCCAATTAAGGTAACACTAAGGATATTTATCTTTCTTCGAACTTATTAATTTTACAATGAAGTCATATATATTTTCCCAGCAGTAAAAAACATTTTGTTCACTCAATTAAAAATAAAATAAAATCAGTTATAGAAGTAGCATGCTATTCTTATATATTTTTATATATTTTCTTTTTATAGTAATACACAAATATTTTCATATATTTATACATACAAATTATACAAATGTATATTTCACCTAATTTGTTCAATATTAATACTTGAGTTCTTCATACAATTATCATTTACCTTTGATAATTAGTATTGGAACCATTTATACATTTAACTTTTATTGCTGTATGGTACAGACTGTTAACATTTTTATTGGAAGTTTCTGTTCCTAAAATGGAGATATTGGAATGTTAAATTCTTAAGCTTTGAGCTTTAGTTTTTTCCATGTCTTTTGAAAATAAAATAGCCTTCTCATTTTTGAGCATCTTTGGTCAAAGTATATCAATTTTATAGTGACTTACATGAGCTATCTTGTTTCATATATATTCAGAATGCATATGAGTTCAAGGATCGCAGTTTAAATTCTTCAATGGCTACAGATCACTGAAACCTGTCCACAGGACCAATAGATAAATACTGCAAAGTATAGAAAAAAACAAAGTTTAGAAAAAATATGCAGGTGCACCTATTTCTATTATATACTAAATGGTTAGATATTCTATATTAAATAATAAATAATATACATACTTGGTAAAATAATATATAATATAAAAATAAACTCTTCATAGATTTTCCTCAGAATATTTTGTTCAATTCTCAATATTAAATACTTTGAAGATTGCCAAGTTTTTAAAAATGCAGTAAAATCTTAGATTAAAAGAAATTTTCCTAGAGTCCTTTAAAAAAAATTCCTACTTTCACTTATAGAACTTAATTACCTTTCTAATTTAAATGGAATTGTGATATTTGTTACCAATTCACAATAAATGTAATGTTTTCATTTTATCAATAAATAAGTACCATTGGCCTTGAATTAAGTTCATAAAATATTTGATAATTACTTAAATATTTTTATGAATGTCATATTTAAATATTCTAAATGATTTTTATCATATTTCACTGGAGAGAAATACACAATGATAAAAAAACATTATGCAAATTGTTAGTTATCATTAGAATGCCAGATTTTAGGTTTATTGAATTATCTGCTATATCACAGTATTAACAATATTAATTTTATGATAAATTAAGAAATGATCATAATTGCTAGAATTTATGTTTTTAAAACTTGGATTTAAAAGTTGATTGTGACTATGATACCTTTGTAAAATTTTCCATCATTATTATTTTATATGGAAATGATAATCCTAAAAAGCACTTAACAAATGCTCTAAATTTTTAAATCAGTATTAACAAAGATATATGGTCTTATTTGTTTTTCTGGGTATGGTTTTATAATCTATGTTCTCTTGCAAACAGTTGCATTATTGATTATAGCATAATGACACAACCAGCATGCTTATCTGAAGTACCTAAGAGATCTTATTTAGGAGTAAAGATGAACCTGGGGCACTGCGTTCTAGACCTAGAATGGCCTTATGCCAGGTGTCCTAACAATAGCTCGTGGATGGCAGAGGATTAGAAAGAAATCTTGCCTGTGATGGGCTTGTAGCTATCCTATTTGCCCCTAAACACTTCCCTCTTCCTACTCTTTTTTCTTTGACCTGGGTATATTAGTATAAAAATGTCAGTTAATCATATAAAAACTGGTCAGGGAAACCACCCTTTACACTAACAATGAGAGGTATTTTTCACCTTGCTTCAAATATTTCCTTTAAGAAAAAACAGATGCTATTGATACAATAGAAACTATAAGGTGAGTCGATTTAAATTCCCATAATATTAGCAATTTCTTAATATTTTAACTATAGTTGTCTCAAAGACAACCAGAGCTCTTCTGAAATACAACATGTAAATCTTGGTCTATGGTTCTTAGTAGTTTGTTATACAGAGATGACTAACTAAAGACCAAACTTAAAATGAAGGAATAATAGTATACTCGTTTCCCTCCAACAGGATTGATGT
This sequence comes from Myotis daubentonii, assembly GCF_963259705.1. Lineage (NCBI taxonomy): Eukaryota > Metazoa > Chordata > Mammalia > Chiroptera > Vespertilionidae > Myotis > Myotis daubentonii. Next base: position 43,541,575 of record NC_081845.1, on the reverse strand, counting down.
CACCTTAGTAATTATCCACTGAGTATATGAGAACATTGCACATTTTATTCTAAGGTTGGAATTTAAAAATAAAATGCAAATAAATCTGGAAAAGAAAAATAATACTATACTAAATTTTGTAGTAAGGGTATCATTACACAGAAATTTCTTAGATTATTAAATGAACAAATGGATATGGTCAAAATAGGAAAAAGTAAAGGAAGGTAATCAACATTGACTAACCTGACCTTCTTAGGAAGAATAGCAAATAAAAAATAATAATTAATGTGTCAAATACATAACATTAGTTTTTCTAAGTAAAAAAGAATATACAAATTTCTTATATATTTTTGCATTTACTTGCTTTGCATTATTTTTAGAACATTAGAATGCTGTTTGTTGTATAACTGCATTATGCAGTAGAGGGTGTTACCCTTAGAATCTGCTCAAGGGTTTATTCTTACTGTGACCACCAGGACTCTTTTGACATATGTTTTCGCTCCAACATGGTCTGTGGTCACAAGATGACAAGGCTATTGCCTTATTGAGAGTCCTTACACTTGTAAAAGTGTATTTCTGTATTTCTCTGGGCACTCAGAAGTAAAGATGTTCTAAACATAGGGTTTTTGATGGTTTAACCAAGCTCAGAAAACCGTGTCCAAAGTGCTTGCATTAACAGCTTTGATCTTGGCTCCTGACTAATGCGCAATAGCTTTTATATTCCTGTCACAATGATGGGTGACATTTAATGTACGGTGAAGGGCAACAATGAATTATTATGCTCTTGGAAATGGATTACTGTTTTGGTGGGATGTTCAATGTTAAACTAATCTGCTGTCACAAAGACGATTGTCACATTGAAATAAAATGCCCACCTCTTACTGTAACACCATTTCAGTCTTACCTTTCCTTAATGTAATTTTAAATATATGTTACTTTTATTTTTTTTAGCTTTTTTTTTTTTAGTTGAGTAAATTGTGGGGAAGCTTATCTGCTGTGCCTCTTCCTATTTGGCCATATCTCTGAAATTTAATGAAAATTTGTTTTAAATCATACTATTTTGCTAATATGCCTTTCACACATATGAAAGTGATTGTTAACATTGATTATATTAACAAATATTTCAATTATGGACCCAAAATTCAACATTGATTACAAAGAAATTCACTTTGAAATATGTTTATGCAAAGGATAAGGTTACTTCTACCTTAAGAGTTTTCTTCCACAATTGTTATTCGGTAAACCCATTGTAGAATAATTTACTTCTGTATTATTACTACTTTTACAAAGTAGTAATCAGTATTTACTGTCTACTTTGTAATCAGTATTATTACTACTGATTACAAAGTAGACAAGGAGTCACTAACTCGGAACAAAATTCTTAGTTGGTGTAATCAGTAGAACCAAACTAATTGAAACTAAGGTGATCAGTGACTTCTTTTCAGGTCTGGTGAATATGGAATCGGAATAATTGAGGCAGGCGAGATTTTCACTGAAATTACATAGAAAATCTCTTCTTTTCCCTATATATGAGAAGATGAACTTATTTTTACGTATCAATTTTATATCTTATTAGACATTTGAAAGATTTAAGAAAAATTAGTGAAAAATGGCAATTTAAAATTAAAGTGCTTTTTTTCTATAATCTGCAGTCAAATACTTGTTGACATATTCTTCTAGAGATAATTGTGCTTGAGTATCTTTTAAAAATTTGCACCTTTTTCCAAATTATTTTTTCACAAATATTTTATTATTAGGATGAAATTAAGTATAAATGCAAAAGCAGAAGTTTGATAGCCCATTTTTATTTTTCATATTCTATGGATACAATTCTTAACTCTGTCTTTCCTTGCCTCCATCACCAAATTTATTTCAGATTTCTAAAAATGAAAAAGCTGCCTGTCCAGTCATTGCAAATGGATTCACCCACTCAAATATATTGACCAATCAGTCTCTGGGAACTATAGTCACCCAATGATCATTTGTTTAAATTTAAAAATCTTATAATGTCTAGCTCAGTAAATCACAGATACTAATTTTAATAAATTACAATAGCTCAGTAAATCATAGATACTAATTTTAATAAATTACAGTCTATAGATTCACATTAAAAAACTAAAGAATTCTAAAAACTTGAATGATTATTAAATTATATTTGCTACCAAAATATGGCACTTCTATTTTTAGGGAATCCTTTATGGAGCATGTAATTATATTTTACATACACATTTCCTGATAAGAAACAGTAGTCTTGTAAGTAATTAATTTTTTCTTTGAAAGCTTTGGAAAAGTGATATAGTAGCTTCTTTGACAGTTGCTGCCATGTCTCATATATTTCTAAGGTTAAAAACTAATACAACAAAAACAATTCTGTGAATTACTTGTTTCACTTCCTTTTTTATTTCTTCCTTTTTTTCTATTGGGAAAAAATTATTTGAAGTGATCTTTAAGAACCAATATGATTACTAGAACCAAGCATTTTTCACCAAGTGATGTGCTTATTCTCCCATATTTTGCAATATCTGCATAGCTACTTCTCTCATAGCTGCAGAACACTGAACTGTGTGTCAGAAGCCATGTCCCTAGCTTATTTTGTCTGTGTTAATTATCAAAACAAAACTGCACTTCTGTGTTTCTATAACCACCAGGAAAATGATCCTTTTGGACTTTGGGAGTGGTTGTCAGTCACCTAGGAATGGTCTTCAAATTTCTAAACTATCCCAGGAAAATCAGTGTCCTTGAAAAAAAAGTGACCAATTTCTTTATGAAATATTTTCATCTACAATGTCTAGTCAAGCGAGGCAAAAGCTTTTATATGTGCATACACCTTGAAATAGTGGAATCTCTGCAAGAAGCCAGTGCAACAAAGAAAACAAGGAAATGCATAAACGTTCACTAGGGGTTTTGTTTGTTTATTTTATTTCTATGTGTTTTTTGTACAACTATAGAGTACTCTGCTCACAAAAAGGCAGTTGTCTTGAGAAATGGACAGAAATAGGTCAGTTTTTTTTTTCTTTTGATGGTAAGCATGATACCTGAATTAGTAAAATTTTTATCTGGATAAAGTTGACTTTATGCTGTAGATTCGTTGATGTAGAAGTTCTTTCAAATGGATGTTTTCCTATATAGTCTTGTACTGGGCTGGTGGGTACAAGTCATTGAGTGAGAAGAGGAAGAAAACTGATACATACTGCTTGTCAACAATAGCTGGGTTATATTTGAGGATCATGGAGAGATTAATTTATTAACTTCTTTTTTCAGTAACCCTATGTTTGTTTGTTTTATCACCATTTATCCCCCCTTTACCCACTCCAGTCCCCCTACCCCATTTCCCTCTGCCAATGACCATATTATTGTCTGTCTATGAGCTTGTTTATTTGTTTGTTTTGGTTTATTTTGTTATCTTAATCCTTTCACCTTTTTCACCCAGTCCCTTACTCCCTCCCCCATCCCCTCCTACAGCTACAAGTTCCTATTTTATTAATTTATTTTGTTCAATAGATTCCACATATAAGTGAAGTCATATGGTATTTGTCTTTCTCTGACTGGCTTATTTCACTTAGCACAATACTCTCCAGGTCCATCTCCGCAAAATGTTATGGGTGGTTATAAGGAACAAATAGATATACACCCCTCATCCTCTACCCCCCCACCCAGCCCCCTGCAAACACACCATACCTCTAGCAAATGAGATTAGAGAGATTTTCCTTTGTTTGATGCTATTATTGTTAGACTTTTATAATTCTAATTTATTATAGGGAGGGAAGTTCTAAAAAAAAATATTTAGAAGAAAACAAACTTAGGAAAGAAACTTGCATCAACTTAATTCACCATCCACTTTTTTCTTATAAGATTTTAGGGAAAAAGAGTTGGCTGCCTTTCTTTTTGTTTTTAAGTAAATCTTTATCAAATATTTATACTACATGTTAGCCATATATTATATAATAACAGGTGATAATAGACTCACCTAAGTTAGCTATAATCTAAAGTATGTATTTCTCTTTAGATCTGCAAATAAGGAAGCTTAAAAAGTATTCTACATCACTGAGATACTTAAAGAAGAGACATTAGCAAGGCACACATAGCAGATTTGCCTCGTAAACCCAATGCTAATTTTCCTCCCCTGAAAATTACTAGCAGCATATAGTAAAAGCTACATTGTGAGCTTTTTTGGGGGAGACTCAAATGCTATAATTTATATTGTTTTGATTTTTTTCATAATTCATTGATGTGGAGAAATATCATCAATATTAAATGAAAATGTATGGACATAATTCTTATTGGTAATTTATGACTTTATTTCTTCATGCTATGTAAAATAACACACTCTATCCAAATAATTAATGAGTAGGAGATTATAGTGTCACCAACCAGTATAACTTCATTCATTAGAACATGTCACAATACCTTAATTGCTATAATTTTTTACATTTCATTACATAATTACATCATTCAATTTAAATTGTTTTCATATCAATCCTGTTGGGTGTATAAACTTTTTTTTAGGAAAAATGCCATTGCTCTCTCAAATAACAATAGGAATTTCAATATAATATTAGGATTGAAAGAGCTTGATAACCTCTAAATTCTTTGTAAATAGAGTTAGTAAAATAAATGGTAGCAGAAACTATTCTATTGCTTTTCAACACTATAAAATGTGAACTTATCTCTATTAGAAGTATGTTAATTTAAACTCATTATTAAAATTTCATTTGGAAACCCAGAGATAACCTAATTTTTATGACAAAACTCTATGAAGTTATTATAAAAATCTTCAGTATAAAACTATAGTAATTCTTTCTATTTTGTCTAATGTACATTGGATTAAAAGATAATTTTATTTTCAGTACCTTATTTATACAAAGTAATTCCACCCCACTCCCTTCCTGTATATAACTTAATTTCTTGGTATTCTTCATTAATCCTACATTAATTATTTTAGAATATTTAACAATTTCATTTGCCCTAACTACTCCTGAGATGATAAAATGAGGTGAAATGAAATTACAATAGATTTTCCTATTAATATAATGGATTTAATATTTGAAGCAAAGGTGAAATTATAGGTTTTGAATGTTACTGGCATGATAAACATTATAAACAGATTAGGGCTACAACTGTCATCTAAGTTGGTTCAGAATATGCACCTGAATATTATTTTAACATAATAAAATTAGGTAAGTGTTTCCCTGCTTCCCTTACTATTATTGGTATTGAGAACTGGGGTGCTGGGAGGTGTGTTTAAATATAAGTTTAGCAATTAACTAGACTGACTGAAGATATGTTTTGGAAATGAAAATAGTTAGAAATTTTGCTTATAGAAGGAGATGCCAAAATAAGATTCACATTCAGGGAAATGTTGATTTCAAAATTTCATATCACTATTGCAATTTTTTTAATAAGGAAAATATTAAAGTTAATTTTTAAAATCTTCTACCAAAATATGAAAAAAAAAATATATATATATCTGTATTTCTTAATTCAGATATTTGAGTTGAAAACAAAAATAGTGAATGCTTTCCAAACATACTTCAGTTGCTTTAGATACTTAACTACATATGCAGTGCATAGACTTGATTTTTAAGTATTTTATTTGATAATATGTAATTATATTTGATTCAATAGTGTGTAATTTCAAAGGGTATTTAGTTGGAAGAAAAGAAAGCTCACAACTCATTAAACCTTGTGAAACTTTTATTAAAATTAATTTATAGTTAAAAATTCACCAAGGGAAAAATTTATGTGCTTTGCATGTTTATGATACCTGATTTGCTATTTTTGTATAATCCAGATATTTGCATGTTAGCTAAATCCATTTAAATGTCATAGTGATGCTAGAAAACAAAATGCTACTTTCAAATGCTAACTTCAACTTCTTGTTTATTGCATTATTACTTATTGAGTGTCCATTTTTTAAAAAGCATAGTCTGTTTCGTTTTTCAGTATTAGAAACCACATGATCTCCTGACTGATCTGAGGACAGTCTGCCTTGAGCCTTTTAATACTGGACTTACTGCTTTTAAAACCCTTAGCAAGTGTGTTGCAAGCTAAACACTTGCTTCTGCTCTGTAAGTCTAAGAGAGAATTCTTTAAAATGTAAATTGTGCTCATATTGATTTTAAAATAATTACCTCTTTAGGGCTTGGTAATTCACTTGCAAATAAATAGATACATTGGAAAGAAATCATTGATAGGACTCACCTGTTTTCTTATGCAATGTTAATATGTGAGCTATTTTCCTTAATATTCCCAATTTAAAGCCACTCTTAATTTAATTTGATTGGATAATTGGCTTTTTTTTTTTAAAAAAAGAAAAACACACACCAGTATTAGTAGCTACTTTTTGGAGACTATAAAAAGCCATTGTATAACTTAAAAAATAAATTCCAGCTTTAAGTGTAGAATTATACTTGTTATTTTACATTTGTAAAAGAGGGTCTGAGTTTTATGGCAAATAAAATAATGCTTTTCTTTGGAAATCTCAAAATGATCAAGATATTATAAAAAAGACTTATTTCATAACAAGAAACCCAATCTTAGCTAGTTTAAAACTTAAGTAGGTTGTAGTATAGTATTATGACTTACATTTATTTAAAAAAAATAAATTTCTTTGGATAGTGATAGATTACAAGGATCTGAAGCCACCCTATTCTTGAAGTTAATTTCCTACATCAAATATACATTTTTAAATAGAAATCAACAGGAATACCTACATTTTGAAGACATTTATTATTTATTGTGTCTAGTGTCCATTAATACCTAATAGTGATATTTATTTTTCCTCAAGATCATACTTTTACTAAAAATTATCTCAATTTAAATTTGTCACTAATAAATTACAAATAAATAGAACTGATCACTGTTATCATCTCATTAAGCCCTTCCAATTCATTCAGATCTACTTAATAATATGTTCTATGGCATATTATTGCAGCATTCATATACAAATAACCCTTGTACTTCACTCTGTGTATGGTGACTTTCTGGTACTAAAACTACCACTTATATAATATTAAGATTAATTAATGAACTATGTAAGACAAATTTAACATAAATGGTGTGTATTGTTCAGTGGTGTCATAATTGTTTAATAACTGGCAGTGGCAAAGAGAGGCTTTGATTTGTAACAACTGCCACTTTTTGAGGTATGACTATGACCAATATTAAGCTACCAATTGAAGAGTCACACTAAATGCAAAGTTGGGAAGATAGGTGCAAAGTTGGCTGTCACAAGCCAGTAAGAGTTGTCTCTAGACTACTACTAATATACTATAACATGCTCAAGTGAAGGCAAAAGCATGGGTCATGAAAGTGAACAGCAGTTAGTTCAGACAGAATGAGTTTATACCGATATAGGGGGTATATAGAAGGATATGGGGAAAATAATGGTAATATTGTAGAACCTTGAAAGCAAAAGTAAAGACCTGAGTTTTTATTAATACAATTAGAACCTTTGAAGTAATTCTAAACTTAAATAATATTTATCCTTTCATTCACAAAAATAATTTCATATAGAAAAAATTAGCATGATTTTTAAGTTAACTGAATATTAAAATATCTAAGGAAAAAGAGAAAATGCACTAAGGGAAACTTGAGCTATGCGACAGTCTTATGTAGTTGATGTTTTCTGAATTATTGAGATTCTCTCATTAAACTAGAAAACTTAAACTCATTATGTAGAAAATATTTAACTACGAGCCTGCCAATGTGGCTCTTTGGTTGAGCATTAACCTATGAACCAGGAGGTCATGGTTCAATTCCCAGTCAGGGCACATGCCCAAGGGCTGGATCCCAGTGTGGGGCATGCAGGAGGCAGCCAATCAATGATTCTCTCTCATCACTGATGTTTCTATCTCTTTCCCTCTCCCTTTTTCCCTGAAATCAATTAAAATATTAAGAAAAAAGCCCTAGCCAGTTTGGCTCAGTGGATAGAGCCTCTGCCTGCAGACTGAAGGCTCCCAGGTTCGATTCCAGCCAAGGGCACATGCCAGGTTTGCGGGCTTTATCCCCAGTAGGGGGCATGCAGGAGGCAGCCAATGATTCTCATCATTGATATTTCTCTCTCTCTCTCCCTCTCCCTTCCTCTCTGAAATCAATTAAAAAATATATTTAAAAATAAAATATTTAACAATGAAACAAACTTCATAGCTTATAATTTTTAATCTAAAATTCTTAAAGGAATAAAATTTTAACTCATTCAGTAATAATATTATAAACATTAATGTCCTCTGATAGTTCAGAAATAAGTCCAGAGCTTATGGTAGTAGGAGTAGCTTCACATATGGATAATCAGAAACCTGACAGAACAGTCACTTAATAAATAGGGAGATTATTGTTATCATGGATCTTAAATTAGACCGGGTGAGATTGAACAGGTACTGAAAAGTGATATCAAGGAACTTGGCACATTCTATGTACATACTACTACATCATTCATGGACTAAGGCTTTCATCCTCATGACTACAACTCCAGACTTCATACTTGTATCCTAGCCAGGAGGAAGGGAGAAAGGAAAATGGGTAAAAGACAAAAGACAGTACCTTTTGATTCAGAAAGGAAGTTCTTCCTCTAGCTTCATCTGATTGGCTAGAATTAATTTACTTGGCGATTCCAAAGAGGCTGCTGATGTGATTGTCTTTTATCTGAATACTAGAGGTCCAGTGCACAAAAAGCATGCACTTGTGGGGGGAGGTCCCTCAGCCGGGCCTGTGCCCTGTTGGCAGGGAGCAGGCCTAAGCCGTCAGTTGGACATCCTTAGTGCTGCTGTAGAGGCAGGAGAGGCTCCTGCCATGGCTCACCAGCTGTGAGCCCAGCTCAGGGCTTCTGGGTTAGCGGCGCTCCCCCTGTGGGAGCACACTGACCACCAGGGGGCAGATCCTGTGTTGAGCATCTGCCCCCTGGTGGTCAGTGTGCATCATAGCGACTGGTCATTACACCGTTCAGTCGATTTGCATAGTAGCCTTTTATTATATAGGATATTGCCATCTCAGTTCTTTTGTAAGTAATAAAGGCGTTATTGGGTATGTAATTGAGTCTGCCACAGGCATTATTAAATTGTAAAGTAATGTTTGGCCACACATGAAATTCTCTCAAATTTCTTATTTCAAGTGTTCATTTATGAAATTTTCTGTGTCATCTGTTATTAGGGTATCAGTCTCTAAGCAGCCTGACTACTTCCTTCCTATTTATTATTTTAAAATAACATTTTCTTTAAAACAAGTTAATGAAGATTATTTAAGAATAATGTATCCAAAGTAAGTGTAGATGTTTTATATTTTAGAGATCTTTTGTACTGTCTTTTTTGTTTTGATCTACATTCTTAAAGCATGAACTTACCAAATTAATTTTGTATAAGAATCATGGATTGTTATTTGAATATTATCTTAAGTCATGCTATCAAAATATACTTTTTCAAATCCAAAAAACTAACCCTGGTTTATTTTTTATGTGGAACAGTACTGAACTTCTAAAACAATAGAAAGGTTATAGAAAAAAATTGTTTAATATGGTAGTTACCATAATACTCATACAATATAAATGTATTATAGCACATCATTGGTCAGTTTTCCATAAGACATCAGATGATAAGCTGTTTTTAGGGTGAAAGAAATTAACCCAAGAGAGTTCTATCATCAAATAAGATCAGAAGAACTATGTCCTATATATTGCAAATTCACTATAAAAATATTAAAGGCTCTGAAAAGTCTTCCAATACAGCATGTTCCAAGCATAGTATTTGGCCATATCCTATCTGATAAAAGAGAAACATGGTAATTAGCATATGGCCGCTACCCTTCCATTGGCTAATCAGGGCAATATGCAAATTAACTGCCAGCCAAGATGGCGGCCGGCTGCCAGGCAGCTTAAGGCGAACATGAGGTTTGCTTGCTTCAGTGACGGAGGAAACCAATGTTCCCCGTCTGCCGCTGCAGGCCTCTGAGCTGCAACTCTAAGCAACTATGTTACAAATATAGAAGCTAAACAAAACCCCAGAAACCTGCTTTAGTCTGCAGGGCTTCAGCCAGCAGGATCGCAACATTGTTTCAAATACAGAAGGTAAACAAAGGCCAGAAACCTGCTTTCAGCAGCGGAGGCCTAAGAGCTGGAGCCAAGCCTCAAAGCTAAAGCTGGCCCAGAATAAAAAAAAAAGAAAAAAAGGAGCGATTGGGAGCTTCAGTCACCTGTGAGCCTGAAAACAGCCCTCAGCCCTCACCCAGACTGGCCAGGCACCCCAGTAGGGACCCCCACCCTGAAGGGGGTGTGACCAGCTGCAAACAGCCATCATCCCCTCACCCAGACTGGCCAGGCACCCCAGTGGGGACCCCCACCCTGATCCAGGACACACTTCAGGGCAAACCAGCCGGCCCCCACCCGTGCACCAGGCCTCTATCCTATATAGTAAAAGGGTAATATGCCTCCCAGCACCGGGATCAGTGTGATAGGGGGCAGCGCGCAAACCCCCTGATCGCCCTGCAGCTCTGTGTGTAACAGGGGGTGGGGCCACAACCTCCCAATCTGCCCTGCTCTGTTCTTGACAGGGGAAGGTGCCCCAACCCCCTGATCAGCCCTCCTCTGTGCCTGATAGGGGGGACCTCCCCAACCCCCTGATCGCACTGCAGCTCTGTGTGTGACAGGGTGCGGCGCCCCAACCCCCTGATCGTCCCTGCTCTGTGTGTGATGGGGTAGAGCCATAACCTCCCCATCGGCCCTGCCCTGAGTGTGACAGTGGCGGCGCCCCAACCCCCTGATCCGCCCTGCTCTGTGCGTGACAGAGGGTGGCGCCGCAACCTCCCCATCCACCCTGCCTTGAGTGTGACAGGGGGCGGTGCCCCAACCCCCCAATCGGCCCTACCCTGAGTGTGACTGAGGGTGGCATCACAACCTCCCGATCCGCTCTGCTCTGTGCATGACAGGGGGTGGCGCCCCAACTCCCCAATCGGCCCTGTTCTGAGCCCAACCAGGGACTGCACCTAGGGATTGGGCCTGCCCTCTGCCACCCGGGAGCAGGCCTAAGCCAGCAGGTCGTTATCTCCCAAGGGTTCCCAGACTGTGAGAGGGCTCAGACCGGGCTGAGGGATCTCCCTCCCCCGCAAGTGCACAAATTTTTGTTCACCAGGCCTCTAGTAATCTATATAATCTCAAGATTGTATGTTCTCTATTAATAATCAATTTGTTAATCTGCTGAATCAAAACATTCCTTTGATTTGCAAATTCATTTAACTTTTTTGTTTTCATCATATGAATTTTATGGTGATTAAATAACCTGAAAAAGACTGAGTTAGTGTCTATGCTCCTGATTCCTCATGGACTTATTTTGCTGATATTCATGGAAATCAAATAATGAATGTGACATTTTTAAATTTAATTATGGAATTTAAGAAGTATTCACTTTCATTTAAAAATGCCTGCTGTTATGACAACTTATTATACTTAGTTGTGAATTTGTTTTGCTATTAAATTATCAGAAAGACACTCATTGAATATTTAAGTAAATTCATTGAAATTATAAAATAATTATATAATTTTGGGGGGGGGGAGACAGAATAATAATAAACCTAGCAAATAAACTCTGTTTTTCATAGGAAATTATGATTTGGGAGGAAACATATGACTTAAATAAATTCCAGTTTATTAACAATTTTACCATGTGTGTTAATAGAGAAAGTCTTTTGAAATATAATTGATTATTTTATGTTTATTGCAAGGATAATCAACACTATAGGTAGATGAATTTTGTAGATTTTTATTTGAGACATAATTTTGAAGCTACATATTTTTATGCAGTTGTAATCTTTTGTTAGAATCTTATTTGTCTATCTTATAATCCACATTCTATAAACAGGCCTGATGGAGGTCACTGTACTTGAAATCTCATGTATATATTAGACAGTATCACATGGTAATTATTAATATTCTGTGTATGGAAAACAAGGATTGAAAGTGCAAGAGCCAGAAAATAAGTAGTAAATTCACTAATAGGTGAGCCTACAGTGTCTAACACTCAGCTATAATGGTATTAAATGCCTTGTCTAAGGATAGCCAACAATTTTATCTACATGTTTCTAGTTTGCTCATCTTATGTTGGTTGGACAGGTAGCAATTTTGAATGGCTCATCCTGAAATGAATGCAATTATCAAAGGATTATATTGTCTATCCTGCATGGCATTCACTCATTTTAATCTTTTGTGTGCAGCCTTCTAGCTCTTCATATACACTTTCATTTATAGCTAATGGGAAGTATTATGGCTTAGGCTTTAGCCTATTTCAAATAAAATATGCTGTTAGATAAAAGCTTCATAAATGGCAGCTGCTCTTTCTCAAATTTACACTGAGTATTGTTTCTTTGTTTTCTAGAATCAGTGTCAGTATGTCATTTGTTTACTTTGTGATCATAAGAAAGTATGTACCCAAATTATTAAGCCTATCATCATAATTTACATCAAGATTGAGATTATGTAAATTCAGGTTGAGTTCTAAATAATAATACATCATGATTTTTTTGTTCAGTGACCTTTACCTTGTCTGAAGATTATTCTCATTGGCTCTATCAATCCTCTCTATCAGTTATCAAAAAGTAATATGCATAAAAATCAAAATTTGAAAAAATTTTATGTATTCTCCATTCATAATCCCTAATAATATATTTATTTGAAATAACCTGTGACTATACTTAAAGTAGTTCAGAAGGAAGAAGGTAAAACTTTAATTGTACAAGTTTGATTAAATGAAAAAGTATTACATAAGTCAGTTACAGTTTTGTGAATAAACATTCTGGATGATGAAGATGATGACTTTTTATTACAACATTAAACAAGTAGAGGCAATATATTTTTATCTCCTGATCTAACTGAGATATGAAAATCCATTCAGAAATTTCATTGTTAGTACAAGTTACACAAAATATTAATTCAAAGATCCAAATTGTTAAGAGAAGTTACACTTTTCGCTTTTAACATGGGTATTTTAAAGGAATTTTGTGTGAAAGGATTTTCTATAAAGGCTTTTTTTTTTCCTCTTTGGAATTTTATTATAAAGTGTTTGTGTATGTGTGTATATGCATATACGTGTGTTTTAAACCTTAGGGTAAAGACTATAAACACACTGACTTTGGAGGATAAATTCCTGTACCCCCAGTTTTTGAGTAGTCATCTTTGTAGAACACTGACTAAGCAATGTGGAGAAATACAAACTTAATGTGTTCCCATCTAAATGAAAGGTTTTAAAATGTCATGTTGCAAAAGGACAAAAGTACACAGCGGAGTACCAAATAATAATCAGTCCATCCAGAGACATCACTCTAAAGGGCATGAAGGGTGAGGTGGATTCCAAAAGAAGACAAACTCAGTAGGCTCACAGAGTTAGGAAAGAAAGGCTGGCATTTCATTGTTAAGCATTGCCCACAGAAGATGCCACCCAATTGATATGTTTGTCTATAATGTGTCTGAAGGCTAAATGCCAGGTGACAATAAACAGCCAGCAATCCCATTTCTAGTTTTTGGCTCTGTTAACTACATAAAACCTACCTGATTTATTGGCCTAATAAGTAGTGAATGTTAGTCCACACTAGGAAGTAGTAGTGCAGTAAACAACACACTGCTTTTGATTGTTACTTATTCTCATTTATTGTTTGAATATCCAGGCACTTGTATAGTTATCAGTTTATGAATAGACAAAGCATTATTAACAAAGCAATGAAACGATTAAATCTTTAAAAAGATTATGAATAGATTGCCAGAGATTGACAATGGGCACACTGTGCAATATACAGATGTTGTAACATAGAAATTTACCCCTGAAACCTATATAATCCTATTAACCAACGTCACCCCATTAAATTTAATAAGTGAATGAATAAATAAAAAAATAAAAGCAATGAGATTGTAGCACACAATTCTGAAAATCATTCAAATATGATATTTTGAAAGCAGAAGTATATATTAAGGGATATGATTTAGAGACATAATATTTGAAAAAGAAACTGGTGCATGTTTGTCTTTTTTCAATACAAAATTATAAGTTCTTGAAATACTTTAAATAGAACAAATTAGATTGAGGTATGATAGGAATTATTTGTCATTTTAAAGCATTATGACATTTAGAAAAACTGAATTGTATGTTTAAAAATAATATTAATAAGTATACCATGCCATGACCGGTTTGACTCAGTGGATAGAGCATCAGCCTGCAGACTGAAAGGTCCCAGGTTCAATTCCGGTCAAGGACATGTACCTGGGTTATGGGCACATCCCTAGTAGCAGGTGTGCAGGAGGCAGCTGATCGATGTTTCTCTCTCATTGATGTTTCTAGCTCTCTGTCCCTCTCCCTTTCTCTCTTTGAAGAATCAATAAAAATATATTAAAAAATAAATAAATATACCATATCATGAAAACTAACCTATAAAATTTTACATCTGTGACTAATACACAGAATTTTAACATGTAATCAATGGGACCCCTTTCTAAAAATAAAGAAACTGAGGTCTAAAGATACAGGCAATCTGACAAAGCTTAGATGTCAATCATAGAACTGGAGCCAAATTGCTAATAGTCATCACAGCATTAAGACAAAACTTAGCCTTAATAGACACATTAACATAACTCCATTTTTACAACTACAACTACAGCTCAAAGTTTAAAGTATTGAACCTGTTGGACTTTAAAAAGTATTATAGCTAACAATGTGTCTTGTCATTTTCAAGATGAATCTGTTTCCTGCTAATATTTAATATCCTATCTAATAATAGAGAAACATGGTAATTAACCATAACTTCGCTACCCTTCCCATTGGCTAATCAGTGAGATATGCAAATTAACTGCCAACTAAGATGGCGGCTGGCAGCCAGGCAGCTGAAGCGAACAGGAGGCTTGCTTGCTCCAGTGATGGAGGAAGCCAAGGTTCCCCGCCTGCCGCTGCTGGCCTCTGAGCTGCAGTCTAAGAAACAATGTTGCAATTATAGAAGGTAAATAAACCCCAGAAACCTGCTTTCAGCCATCAGAGCTGGAGCGAGCAGGACCGCAACAGTGTTACAATTATAGAACCCAAACAAATGCAGATACCTGCTTTCAGCAGCCATGGTCTCAGAGCTGGAGCCAAGCCTCAGAGCTAAAGCCAGCTCTCAGCTCCAGTGACAGCCATAGAAGGTAAATAAATCCCAGAATAAAGAATAAAAGAAAAAAAGGAGAGGTTGGGAGCTTCAGTCACCTGCCAGCCTGTAAATGGCCCTCAGCCCCTCACCCAGACTGGCCAGGCACCCCAGTGGGGACCCCCACCCTGAAGGGGGTGTGACCAGCTGCAAACAGCCATCATCCAGGCTGGCCAGGCACCCAAGCAGGACCGCCACCCTGATCCAGGACACCCTTCAGGGCAAACCAGTCAGCCCCCACCCGTGCACCAGGCCTCTATCCTATATAGTAAAAAGGTAATATACAAACTGACCCTAACAGCAGAAAGACTGGGAATGACTGGTCACTATGACACACACTGACCACCAAGGGGCAGATGCTCAATGCAGGAGCTGCCCTCTGGTGGTCAGGGCGCTCTCACATGGGAGGAGCTCTGCTCAGCCACAAGCCAGGCTGATGGCTGCCCATACAGCGGTGGTGGTGGGAGCCTCTTCTGCCTCCTCAGCATCGCTAGGGATGTCCAACTGCAGTTTAGGCCTGCTTCCTGCTGGCAAGTGGACATTCCCCGAGGCCTGCTGGGCTGCCAGAGAGATGTCTGATTGCCATCTTAGGTCCAATCCCCCGGGGAGCGGGCCTAAGCCAGCAGGTAGTCATCCCCTGAGGGGTCCCAGACTGTGAGAGGGCACAGGCCGGGCTGAGGGACTCCCCTCTCCCCCGAGTGCACAAATTTTTGTGCACTGGGCCTCTAGTTTTAGATATTAGGCTATATATTTTATCATTTTTCCTGTAGAAGTTCTTAAGATGTTTTTAATCTTTTTGACTATACGAAAAATTTAGTGTTGTATGAGGTAAATAATATTAGACAATATGCTACATTTTACTTTGTCACTTAGCTTCTCATTTATATTTTTCCATTTTATTGAATGTATTTGAGTGACACTGGTTACCAAAATTATACAGGTTTCAGATGCACAATTCTACATTAATTTTGCTCCAGAAAGTTTATCTATTCCTTGATGATATTTTTTCAGTATAATTGAGTATGAATTAAATTAAATTTTGCTACTTACAATCTTATATTTATGTGAAAATTTCAGGAACCCTAAGTCAATGTTAACAGATATCAGAGGAGAAGCAAAATAAATAAGTAAATAAATAAAACAAGTAATAGGATATAGTAGAAATAGTAAATAATTGTACAAAATAATGTGGAATAATTTATTAAATTCACTATCATTCAATTAATAAATTTGCAGAATGTAATGTGTTTAGTGAGTAGTGAGTATATTGATTTAAGTAAAAACATTCTTATGAAAAGACAGATAAGAAAAAAGAATAAAAATACAAACATACCATTCACAAAAAGTAGCAGATTAAGACAATTGAGGGTAAATGAGATAAAACAATCTTAATAAGACCATTATAAAATTCTTTTGAAATAACAAGAATATTTTATGCCATTCCCTTAACTTATACGTGAGAAAATTGAGGAACTGAGTGGTCAAAAGACTTATTGGAAGTCATATAATCAGAGGCATGTCATGACTAATATTGGCCTCTCAAATATAACATAGAATTTAAAGTATTCTCATAAAAAGTAGATATTAAAGAACATTTTGAAACATTAGTGTCAACCTAAAAATAAAAGGCTAAAATGTGAGGCAAGAAGATTTTATCTGAGATCCAAACAACTATTCAGAAGCACTGATTTAGGAAGAAATGCAAAAGGAATTAAGTCAAGGATGGAACTTTTATAGGTGCAAATAAACTAAGTTATTCTTTAGCTATATATGACAGTGCTAATTCTAAAGAATGTCTTTGCCCTGCCCTGCTGGTGTAACACAATTGTTGAGCATTGGCCTATGAGCCAGGAGGTCAGTGTTTGATTCCTGGTCAGGGCACATGCCTGGGTTGTGGGCTCCATCCCAAGTAGGGGGCATGCAGGAGGCAGCTGATCAATGATTCTCATCCTTCATGTTTCTATTTCTCTCTCCCTCTCCCTTCCTCTCTCTCTGGTCAATAAAAACATATTTTTTAAAAATGTCTTTAACTTTCAGTCTGGTAGTCAAAATATCTGCTTGCAAACAGTCGTTTGAAAGATAATGTTGCTCTGCCCCAGTCCAATGGTATTTTGCCAAATTTAAACATTCCTAAGGTTTGACAAATAAGACATGCATAAAAGTATGTTTTTTAAAAGGCAAGCAAAGCAGTTCTTCTGGGATGAGAGCTCCAAATCCATTCTGGAGTGGCTCCATGTACAGTGGGGCTTTGACTTACAAGTGTCCCGACTAACGAGTTTTTTGAGATACCAGCTGTCTCTAGGCCGATTTTTTGCATTGAGTTGATAGAGTAATTTGAGTTAATGAGCTCCTTAAGTATCTCGGTCTCGGAACGAATTAAACTCGTAAGTCAAGGCCCCACTGTATATTATTTTTACATAAGTAAAACTAAATTCAAGGTAAAAAGAGCTTATTAAATAACTATAAGGTGTTACACAGCATAAAACATTCATGAGGAACTGATCAAATCATTGGCTCTGTCATCAATGTGGAAAGGATTCCATATGTTAATATTAGGTGAAGTTTTTTGGAAATAGTACAAATCATAACACAACTTAAAAAAAATATGATGATTGAGATAAGTCCTAGGAAGCCCTGTAAAGAGTGTCAGGAAGTAATATTTAAGAGCTTTAAATACATACTAAGATGGTTTCATAGTGAATGGAAAATTTTAGAGTGCTGAGTGAGAAGATTTCTTTTTTAAATAAGATCATTAGGGTTTTAGAAAAAAATGCTGCTGTAAGAGGTTGGAACAGTCTATTTGTTTAGCAGAGCAGATAGTCAAGCTTGAGATGGAAAAAATATTTGGAGGAATTAAAGAACTGATAGCTTAGAGAAATGAACAGACACAGATGGCTTCTAGGCCTTCTTTCACGAACACATTTTTCTACTTTCTTGGACTGGGATAAGTAAATCTATATAAATAAACCAGAATGCAGAAGAAAAATGTATTTTTTTGAAATGTATAAAATATCTTTGCCTCTGAAAAAATAAATAACTAAATGTGTATGATATAAGTTTGCACATATATGCGTATATATGCATATGTAAATATACATATATATAGATGCATGTGAATTCTCATTGACTAGAAGTGAAAACAATTCCTCATTGTATAATAAAGACATTTCGCCAAAACCGGTTTGGCTCAGTAGGTAGAGCATCGGCCTGCGGACTGAAAGGTCCTGGGTTCGATTCTGGTCAAGGGCATGTACCTGGGTTGCGGGCACATCCCCAGTATGAGATGTGCAGGAGGCAGTTGATCGATGATGTTGCTAACTCTCTATCTCTCTTCCTTCCTCTCTGTAAAAAATCAATAAAATATATTTAAAAAAAATAAAGACATTTCACTTATACAAATACTAGGGGCCCGGTGCACGAAATTCGTGCACTGGGTGTGTGTGGGGGGGAGTGTCCCTCAGCCCAGCCTGCCCCCTCTCACATACTGGGAGCCCTCAGGCGTTGACCCCCATCACCCTCCAATCGCAGGATCGGCCCCTTGCCCAGGCCTGACGGCTCTGGCCTAGGCGTCCGGCCCGGGCAACGGGGACCTGCAGGTGCAGCAGCCCCGTGATCGTGGGCTTCGCTTTAGGCCCTGGCAAGGGGCCCCTAGCTCCTGGGACTGCCAGCTTCGACCGTGCCCAGCTCCCATCGCTGACTCCACCCCTACTTCCTGCTATCACTGGCCAGGGCAGGAAAGGCACCTGATTCTCCGATCATGGCTGGGGGGGCAGAGCAAAGGCTCTTAGCTCCCCCCTGGGTTTCCGATCACTGTCAGTGGCAGGGGGCTTCTTCCTGCTTTCCCTTTCGCCTCCCTGCATTGTGCCTACATATGCAAATTAACCGCCATCTTGTTGGCAGTTAACTGCCAATCTTAGTTGGCAGTTAATTTGCATATAGCCCTGATTAGCCAATGAAAAGGGTATCGTCGTATGCCAATTACCATTTTTCTCTTTTATTAGTGTTGATAATATAAAAATTATTGCCCCCAAAAATCTGATAAAATTGGAAATGTTTAAAGTTTTGAGGACACAGACTAATTTAAATATAATGTTTGGAAACAGTACATTCTACAAACTTTTACTATAGGCAGTTACAAAATTTAAGCATTAATCCAAATCACATAAATTTGTTTAATATTTTATAAAGAATAAGAAACATTTACTGAACATTATCAGTGCTATATTTTTCTATACTATGGAGCAGAAGAAAGGTGTGATTATAATTTAATGCAAAAATTTGTTATATCTGCTACATAATTCAGTCATTTGTTTGCACTCAAAACTATTATTTGCAAGGTCAAATATTGTAAGTAAATGGTCATTTTATGTGTTCTTTTTTTACCACATAATTTATGCCACTTACCGCTTCTCGGCCTTTTGGCTAAGATCAAGTGTAGTATCTGTTCTTATCAGTTTAATAATTTATGCCACTTTCAAAAGTCATGTGATTAGGGAATTTTCTTTGTTAAAATAGATAGTACAATTTAGAAAATGTTACATTTTTCCCTTAAAGTTATTAATATCATTTTAGAATTTTATATCCAATTTCATAGGTTAAAGTGATTAATAGATAATTCATATTTTGATTTAAAATTTAGTTAGTGGTTAGTAATCTATTTTTATTGTCCACTACTACTACATATCTACTAATCTACTTTTCTGTTATAAAATTGCAGGTATCTAAATAAATCTATTTTTCTACATTTTATCTTAAACTGAATAAATATTAATTTTTCAGTTTACTTGATTTTCAGTTTATTGGTTGAATGGCTAAGATAGAAATTCAGGAATCATGTATGTACTTTTAAAACTATAAAATGTCCATTGCAATATATATTCATATCTATATACCATTTATATAACCACTAAGTAAAGAAAAAAAATGATGATGACTTTGGTCACAATAAAAATTTTTGCAAGCAAGCTAAACTAGTTTTTCTAGTTCGCTGAAATACAGTAGTAATTAATAAATGACAAATCTTCCTAAATTATACTCTGAAAGTGATAAAGTTTTCAAGTTTCTTGCCAGGGGAAAATTTATACAACTACTTAAAAAAACCTTATTTTAAATATGCATGTTGAAAGAGATGAGCTTTGATTACATTATTTTGTCCTATTTGTCCTTTTTAAGTAATTACCCATTTAATATGCTGCAAGAAGACAGATAATCAATAAGATAATGGGTATCTTTTTGAAAGAGTAATGAAATCTTGGGTTACCAAAGTTTAAAGATAGCATTAGTGATAACTGAGGTAGGCATGGGGGCAGCCTCACACTGAGAAACTGAGGAAGAGAGAGAAGACACGAGGTGATGATAGGTGAGAATACTAATAGTAATGGAAAACATCTCTCAGGAAATGTATCTTAATCTATTTGTTCAACAGTGTCTCTATACATACATATATTGTGTGTATATACTTTTTTTAATTTAGAGCTTTTATGAATTTGTCCATATTTGATGGACAAAATATTTTAAGATGATAAAAACTAAAGGCAGGGTGACAAATTATTTTTTTAAGTTTTTTTTATATTTTGCTTTAACATATAGCATTTTTTTTTAAGTTGCAGAGGGTGATGATGAATAATGACTTCTGCTTCTCTGAAGAGTTAATATACATAAAGTTTTGTACCCTTGCTGCAATGCTTTATACATATTTCAGTGTATAGTGTAATGTAGTATAAAGTAGAGAAGCACCAGCTGTATCAAATGAAGGAAAGACATAAATATGCATAAAATTTTATTTAAAGTTTAAAGAAGTAGTTAAAAAAATCTGTAAATGCAATAAAAGTTATCTGGTAGCTTTAATATATCTGCTGCTGATTTAATATGTTCTATATTAGAAGATATTGAATTAAAGATCCACCAAGATATTTTTTAAACTTAATTATTATTAGTAGTAATTAATTTGTTTATTTAACCATTTTAATGTTTAAGTATCTTTTGGTTTAAATGTATTAAATATTTTAATATTGACCATGCTCTACTTCCTCTTGACTTAAACCCAATAGAAGTCCTTATTCTTCAGAATCTGACATTAAAAACAGTTCAAATAATGGTCTCATCCATTCTTCTCACAAAGCATTCTTTGTTCCATATTTAGAAATCATGTCATTCAGGGAGTAAAGAGAACTTGAGAGCATTTAACCCAGTGCCATCATTTTGCAGAGAAAGAAAATGAGGTGAAGTGACGTGTCTTATAATACAATTAGACAGCAAATGAGAGAGAGAGAGAGAGAGAGAGAGAGAGAGAGAGAGAGAGAGAGAGAGAGAGGAACTCATAGGGCACCACAGACAAAACTACATCTATTGTAGAGACAACCATCAATTACATTTAATTGTTGGGCATCTACCTAGATGGCACAGATATCATAAAGTGTTAGTTCAAAAAATACTGGGCAAATATAACAAAAAGGCAATCTTATGTTAGGTAATTAAAGAAAGATTAGGACTTTTAAAAGAAGAATTTTTTTTTTTGAACAGCAAAACAATAGGCTCTCTAAACAGCTGATTCAGCTCCCAGTAGTTAGCATTACTAAGTGTGGAAGGGATTCCTGTGCCAATCCTACAGCGCTGTCGACACTCAGTATTTATGTGCACCTCTTTGAGTCCTGCTCCAGGATTATGTTATCAACAGTGGTCACCAGTGGTGGGAAAGCTGTGCCTTAGCGGGCTGAATGATGACTATAGCTTCTCTGGGCACATTTAATAGCTATGCTTTCATTCACAGCCCAAATCCTGCTAACAGGGGGGGCATCATTGTGCCTAGACTTCAGTTCCATGAAGAGATCTGTTGTTCTTAGTATTTCTGAACTACCTCATCTAGATGCATGTTGTTTTCTGTGCCATCAAATAATATCTCGTGCCTACTACTTTTTGTGCTATTTCTCCTAATGCTGGGCATCCAGCAGCTGCCTGAGTGGGCATGCTAGTGTTATTTATTCATTTTTAAAGGAAGTTTAAATTTCTCAGGTAGTGTTTCAAAGCAAGTTTCACCAATCACTCAGGAAATGCAAGCTTACAATGAAAGTAATAGAAAGCTCTTATTTATTTCTTTACTTATTTCTTTATTTTTACTTCTACTCATTTTTAATGTGCATGGGCTTATAGTCATTCTGGCATTTTGCTTATTATTCAGAGAAAGAGCTAGCTGAATGAATATAGAAGCTATATGATTTTTAAATACATTTTATTATCTTTGTAGGTTTAAAGCTGTAGTTTAAATACTAGTATGAAAAAATCTTGCTCAGGAAGTGTGTCACACAGAAAGGTAGGCAAGGGAGATAGGGTTAAGACAAGCACTGTTTGTCCAAAGTTGTTACTAGTTGTCAATATTACCACCTTGCATTTGCTTGATAACATGGATATTGAAGAAGATGTAGATCTCAGTAATAGTTTTCTGAACACCAGAATACCTTTATATTACACTTAACAATCTCTATGTGCTATTGACTGAGAAACACTGTTATGATCATTATCCACTAAAAGGCAATTCTTCCCTGTATCTACTTCACCCAGTAATATCACACATTCTAAATAATATAAAACAAAGTGCTAGTGGATTTCACTTTTCTGTATATATGGACTCTGTAAAACCATAGTATTTATACTTCCTGTGGTGTCCCAATGCTATAGGAGATATAGAATTAAAATGACAGTCTCTCTTCTTAAACAGTCTATTATCCCAATAAGAGAATTAGGCTTTAAAATATGAATAGAATTACATTGAATAGAGAAAAATGGGAGAGAGCATCTTGGGGAAGGAAATTAAAATAAATGTGGCATATATCCTCTGTATTTGAGTATGATATTAATGTACTCTAATGGGGGAATATTTTAGCTATAATACCATTAGCAAAAGTATGGAAATGTTAATATAAATGTCATTTTTTATATATTTATTGTTCTATTTTAATCAGTTATGTGCATTTTGTTGGGACTTAGTAGGAAACATGGTGAGATGACTCAAGTTTCAAAAGTTTTAAAAATTGGGCAGATGATGTTAGAGTCGAATGAAAACTGATACAGATTTCTTATAAGTTTTTGATGAAAAAATTAACAGTATTAACATATGGAAAGATTTGCATGACAGTCATGTGTAGGATGGACAAAAGAGATGGGATTGGGGGAATCAAAGGGAAGGAAGACCTGTTGGGTTTAACCAAAGCCCAAGCTAAAATTTCAGTAATAGAGGGAATGTGAAATGGGAAAGGCTGGGCAAATGCAAGAATTATTTTGAAGAAAAAAATACACTAAACCTTGCTGATACAATGAATATAGACCATGAAGGAGAGGATAGACAAATTACTTCAAGAATTTTCATCTTGACCATTAAAAACGTCCAGCTTATCTGCAAAATTCATCAAGTTTAGACACAGGGTGGGATTGGTGTGAGGACGATGAGCAATTTGCTTTGGCTCATGCTGAGTTTGAGGTATGGCTCTACATTCTCGTGGAAATCCCCTGCAGGTAGCTAGGAATACAGGATGGGACCACTGGTGAGACTCAAGTGAGAAGTGAGATTCAGATACATAGGTGTTCAAGTTAATCCAAAGTCAGCAAGGGGCTATACCAAAAAGAAAAAAAGGGCATGGTCTATCAGCCGTGGGCAAACTACGGCCCGCGGGCCGGATCCGGCCCGTTCGGCTGTTCTATCCGGCCCGCGGAGCCGAAAGAGCGGAGGGTTCTCTTGCTCTCCCCTCCGCTCCTTCACCAGCAGCAGTGTTAACATGGCCACGTCGGGGAACACGGCCGCAGCTCCTTCTTCTGAGTCCAGTTTAAGAACCCATTGTGGCCCTCGAGTCAAAAAGGTTGCCCACCCCTGGCTCTAGTTTAACAGAGATATGTAAGGACGATTGCAATGTGTGAGTTCTTTTGATTTGGAGTGTGAAGTAATGTCCTCTCAATGTTGTTGCTTTTCTGTTTTCAATTTTAATTTTTTCTACTTGGACATTTTTTGACATTGTGATAACTAGCTAATATATTGTAACAAAGTGTATCTACTCATCAGGTGGTATTACGACTGTATGATGTAATTCATAAGCTTTGAGGTGCTTTTTAAAGAACTATAATTTTAATAGTAACACATTTATTATAGAATAAGAATATTCATAAGAATAGTAGCACATTTTGCTTCATGAAACAGTATAGGGATTATTACAGTACTGTCTTCTATTCAGTCCTGGGTAATTTGTAAAGTACAACTATGCAATCAGAAATTTAGAATTGTCTATGTACTTGAGCTGCATTTACTTGAACTAAATATATTTATGTTTCGTGTTAATTTTAAAAAAATCATCTTTCTAAATTATAAACTCACATATTTTCCAGTGTATGTAATAATGTTTTTTAAGATGTTTTGTTACTTTCATTTCTTTCTTAAACATATTTTAACTTCATCAACTTCAAAACCTCACCGCCTCATTTTTCATTATGAAGCCTTTTTACATCTGAGCGTAGCAAACATAATACAGCCTTAACTAATATCCTGCTCATTAATGATTTGGAAGGTAACTGAAATTAACTATAGCTAGGAAAGTGTTTTTCTTAGAAACCAATTCTTAAAGTAGTTTAGATGTGCTTAATTGAAAAATTCCAATTTGGGCTCGTGTGACATATTCTAATGCACACACAATTAGTTTGTAAGTAAAACAAATTTAATTTACTGAGTAGAAACTATTTTGGGAAATATGTTTGTTATTAATAACTATTGAGACAAGATGTACATTAACAACTGTTATAGAATATCATCATTTTAATTTCTGAAACATATTTGTTATATAAATTGAAGTTTCTTGGTGTGAACCCCTGTGCTTTGTACAGGTGTTAGAAAGAGAACCTGATGGCACGGTGTTTGATATAGGGCATTTCTCAGTCATATGACATTTTTTTGTCACAGTTTTTATGGACACATAAAATATTTTAAGGTTACTTCTTGATATTTTCTTTGCTGAAACCAAAGTTAATTAAAAATGAATGACTTTGAAAAATAACCAGTCAGCCCTTGAAGATTTCTTTTTCCTCTTCCAATATGTTGAGTTAAATTCCTTTAACTTGATTTATTCCATCTCAAAGATTTTGTGAGGTTTCACAAAAATTGCTGAGGCTCTTGCTTTTAGCATTTCTTCATGGATTCAAGAAGATAACTTTTCCTGACAGTGTAAGAGAAGCAATATTATATTCCATGTGCAAAATAGTTAGAATGTAGGTGGCAATGTCAAAATATAGAGCAAAGATAATATTGTAAAAAAAAAAAAAAACTTTAGACTTCAGGTGAACTGGAATTTCCCTTAAGGATTTCATATCTATGCATACATTAAGCTTGGAATGGTGGAAATTTAAAAACTTCATGATGTATTTTTTAATAGAATTCATATGTCAATGTTTTTGTTCATTGAAACAAAAACAGAAACCAATTCTTAAAGTAGTTTAGATGTGTTGAAATTTTGTGAATATTTTTTTGTATTCCAATGACATTACGCCACTATAACCAAATCTTAATTTTTGAATGCTCTCAGTGTGCAAAAATGACTCTGTAAAATGCAGGGTAAAATGTGCCAAAAAATTATCAAAGAGTCTTTTGTATTCTAAGTGAAAAATCAACCAATTCCTAATTGACTAGACAGTAGGAACACTGGAAATAATATTCTTCTATCACTGAGAACTGAATTAGACCATAAGACATCCCTTTTCTATCAGAGATGATAAAGATTGAAATGTTGACCTGGGTGGGCCACAGTAAGACAGCAGAAACTTGCTTGAATGAGAATATTGTACACCTGGCTCCAACCTTCTCTACACCAGGGCAGAGATCCCTGATCTATCTGAATCTTGTTTTTTATAATAATGATAATAATATTATTCTTACCTTGGATCAATTTTTTGAAGTTCAAAATGAGATAACTGGATTTGTTTTTTATAATTGGCAAGTATGACACAAACTTAAGGTGAGATTATTATTGTTATTAATTATATGTCTCATTTTAAGTTTATTATTTATGCTTGCCTTAACTGGAATACCTCAACTGGTCTTTTTACACCTTGTTTTAAACTCTTCTTTTAGGGAAAGGCAGCCCTGCTGTTAAAAGGCTTCAGAAGTTTCCACTTATAGCACTCTTTAAGGCATTCCTGAATTAAACTAATAGTAATTCTATTTCCTACAAATAGAGCTATGCTTGGAACTCTCATTCAGTCTGGGTCCAATTTCCAGAAATACCCTTTCATTTCTGATTATTTGCTTTCATGCTAGAGATATTTATGGCATCCACTTCCATGCTCTGCTTTTCAAGTAAGTGCTAAACAAACTAGTGGCTCCATGCTAACCAGTATTAGTACTAACCTGGCCTGGTCACTTGTGCTGACAAAGCATATACTAGTAGCTCAGTTAAGTAATAGAGAATAATTGTACATGGTTTAATGGGAGGGTGATTTGGAAAAGCTACAGAGTTATGGCTGAAAACACAGCTTATAGTCATTCTGTGAAGGATTTTAATGTATATGGGTTTTTATGTAGTTGATGTTGTACATATTAATATTGAAAAGTATACTCTCAGGTGGCTGAAAATCCATTTTAGGTCAAAAGAGTGATTAGGAATAAATATATATATTTGAGGTGACTGAAATATATTTTATGAGCAGAAAATGGAGGCCAAAAAAATTTTTAAAAGTGAGTCTGAAGTAGAGGGGAGGTAGGCACAGGTATCAAAGCAAGATATGTTGGAAACAGAGAGGACAGGGTTAAGCATAGCAGTTATTCTTAGTGGGGGAGATGATTTAGTTTAGAAAATGGAAATAGAATCAGAACTGTGCTGACTTAAACATGAGGGAAATAGAGCAGACCACAGACAAAGCAATTAAAGGAGTGTGTGTGTGTGTGTGTGTGTGTGTGTGTGTTTTGTCACAGTGGTTGGCAAACTCATTAGTTAACAGAGCCAAATATCAACAGTACAACGACTAAAATTTCTTTTGAGAGCCAAATTTTTTAAACTTAAACTATATAGGTATGTACATTGTTATTAACTTAATTAGGGTTCTCCTACGGCTTAGGAAGAGCCACAATCAAGGGGCCAAAAAGCCGCATGTGGCTCGCGAGCTGCAGTTTGCTGACCACGGGGAGGGTATTGCTTGGGAGCAGGAATAAGAGGATAAAAGGAATGACTTACATTCCCTCCAGTAAGAGAATGCTAATGAATCAAATGGAGATAGGAAAAACATTCTGAGTATCATCATAAGGAGCAATTTACAAAGATAGTATGGGGGGGGGTGTAGATTTACAGCTTTTGAAGCCATTGTCCATTGGAAATTTTCATGTAAGGGGAAAAGCAGAGAAAGTGGAGTATCTGAAAGGTGTGCATAATTTGGATTTAAGTGTTACTTTACCGTACATTTTTTCCTCTCTTTCAATTCAATTATAAAGGAGACATTCTCACTGAAGTAGGTAGTCCTCTGCAACCAGTGTCAGTGTCTGTAGATTCTTCCCACTGTCTTCCTCCATTTCATCCTTCCCTCTTTTCTTTCCA